>NC_086446.1:231448214-231748214 GCF_028390025.1 Pseudophryne corroboree
AAGAACTACAGGAAACGTTTGACCTCTGTAATTGCCAACTGAGGTTATATTACAAAGTATTGAGTTCAACTTTTTGATTGTCTAAACAGTTATTTTCCGCAAGAATATACAAATAAGTTTTTAAAAATCATACAATGTGATTTCCTAGTTTTTTTATTCAGATTCTGTCTCTCACAGTTGAAATGTACCTATGATGGAAATTATAGACCTCCCTCATCTTTTTAAGTGGGTCAACTTGTACAATTGGTGGCTGTCCAAATACTTTTTTGCCCCACTGTATATCCGTCCCAATCTTGACAGTGAGAATAACCATCGTAATTAGAACGGCCATCCACACTATATAATGGGGGCACCTAAAGTACACTAATATACAACAGGTCCGTCCTAAAACAGGCGGCTGTTTTTCTAAAGATGACTGATACTAATAGTCTCACAGATCATCCTCCTAGCCCTCAATTTTGAACACTATCACCATCATATAGATCATTGACAATGCTTTTACACAAACAAAAAAGACACAACCACACAATATATAACAACATGATGGCATATATCATATAAATCACCCAGAAAAATTATTTTGATAGTCTCATTCTTCCATTTCTGTTGTGTGTCTTCAGGCTGAAGGGTATATAGTCCTGACTTTCACCATAACACATCCTCAATAAGCCACCGAAGAGATGCAAAAAGACAAAACAACACCACAAAGGGCTTGTTAGTGTTTCAGTTTATTATATGAACCATTTAGTCTCAAAGTCCATATTCAAACCATTAGGAACTAACGTTCTCAATTGGAATATAGTCTTTATCTCTAGTTTTGCGAAAACACTTTCTACATCAATAGTCCTCCAGCTACCTTTAGTTGTTTTTATACCACAAAAACTTGTCAGCCCTTTTGTATTGCACTCATGCTTCTCTTTGAAAAATGCAGTGATACGCTATGTTGCTCATATCCTTTTTTAATATTTCTACAGTGGTCGCCCATACATTCTTTTAGCATCCTTCCAGTTCTCCCTACATATTGGATTCCATAATGACACTCTAAAAGGTCAATCACATTTTTGCTAGAACAAGTGATAAAGTCCTTAATCGTAAGTATTTGTAGGGTCTGATTCGATTTATAGTGCGTGATCTTCGTTGTTTCTGATTTGCAGTTTTTACACATATCGCAAATCCCGCACTATAAAAACCTTTTGACATAATCCTTTTATCTACCTCCAAGGCACTTTTCACTAGCATACTTTTTACATTTTCTGTTCTCCTATAAATATACTTCGGTGTGTCAGTTACATGAGTTTTCAACAGAGGGTCTCTCGTGAGTATATACTCAGCTCTCGAGAAGGACTAGACACAGAAAGAAATAGTATGTGTATAGATATTTTGTATTTTAATAATATGGAGTAAAGGTGATTTAATAAAATAGAATACTGCGAGAACCCACTAATTTGAGTTTTTCATATTGATTTGATTTATATGCTGACGTCCGTGGTAAAGACATGGGACTATATAGAGATTATTAACATGTAGGTACTGGGTATTTTTTAAATAATAAATTATTGTAAATGTGATCTTTTAAAATATGAGTCTAAACGGAAGTTTGTGATGGTTTATTGATGAGGAGGAGTCACGCGATTATGATATTCGCTATTGAACACAGCCAATGGGCTGTTAGATATTTTAGTTTAAAAGTAAAAACTATATTACTAAGTTAAATTGCGGGACTCCGTCAACAATGAAATCAGTTAGAGGATGTTTATTTGATATTTGTTTATATTACACTTTGGTGTTGATTGATGAATACACATGTGTTTTAATTACGACGGTGTTAATGAGCTAGATGATTAGATCAGATCTGGTATAAAATCCCGGGTGTAGATGAGGAACAGCACTTCTTGACAAAGGGGAGAGGGCTCCCTGAAACACGTTGAAGCTGTTCATATTTGTTCTTTTCATCTCCTGTGATATGGTCCAGTGGCATCGGAGGACTTGAGCATTTCAGACGTAATACCTGTCTGCAGCCAGTATTTGTGAAATCAACACCTGCAACACTTACCTTTTTGCTATCCTAACACGTGCATGGAGATTGTGATTTTACTGTGATTTTTTAATAAATCCACATTACTTTGGACCTTTTTGTCTGTCGAATCTACTGATCTGGAAGTAGAACAGAAGTAGGAGAAAGATACCTTTATGGGAACGCGAGACAGAATTGTAATGTAAGTGTACAGCTGAAAGGGTTCTATATATGGCTGAAGCATTCATCTGCTAAAAGATACCTTTATGTGCATGCGGGGCAGAATTAACCTATAAGTGTTGGTCTGAAAGAAGTACCTTAGACTATGGGGAACTCTGCTGCAGCTATATATTTCTGTTATACACATAAGCGCTGGGTTCTAGTTTATTTTTATGTTTTCTAAGTAGAATAGCCTCTCATCAAAGGTGGTAAAGACACTGTAGAGCAATTTAAACATGCTTGGGATAGACATAAGGATAGCCTTACAAAGAACCAAGGATCAAATAGGGTTTGAGATAACAATAAGGTTAAAAAAAAAGGGGCAGACTAGATGGGCCAAGTGGTTCTTATTTGCCATCAAATTCTATTTTTCTACATTCCTTTGAAGAGATGCGCTAAAAGTTCTTTGTTCTAATTTGCTATATAGCCCATAGGGGAATGGTGTACCCTTTAATAGCATCACGCTTTCCTTTTGAACAACATGATTCAAAACATAGCACAGACCCTACACCAGAGGTTCTCAGACGTGGTCCTCAAGGCACCCCAATGGTCCAGGTTTAAAGTTTATCCATGCTTGGCCACAACTGAATTAATTAGAACCTCAGTCAATCTGATTTAACCATCTGTGCTGAGCCATGGATATACCTAAACCAGCACCATTAGGTTGCCTTGAGGACCATGTTTGAGAACACTGCCCTACACTATTTTTTACAAAAGTCATTAATATGCAATATCCTTATGTTGGAAATTCCCTGTTTGCAGGAGCTGAAGTCTGTCCTACGAATTCCCCAGAGGAGAACTGAACGGCAAATAAGCATAATCCCTTGCCCAGTCAAATCTAGTTCCCTTTGGTTGGTCACCCTGCTCCACTCATCCACTAATATCGGTCAAGTATTTTAACTGCTTTGTTTGAATTTATGGCAGTGATGGGAACTGATTTTGCTCTTCATATAGAGCAGAGTTTACTATATTCTTGTACCACAATATGATGTTGAACAAATCTTTTTAACAGCTATATACAGTATGAGCAATAAAAACTATTTTTTTTCAAGAAGATCCTGCACAAATCCTGCTATCTGCTGATTCCTACATGATAAGAGCTAAGAACACTAATCTGTTTTCCGACTCTTCTGTTTTGAACTCAGCGCCTTAAGTCAAAGCCCTGCCTGCTACACTGCAGACGTGATCCTAAATAAGCAGCCAGGTAGTATCAGCCACAGTCACAAAGTCAAAAGCAGAGAAGTGCTTTGCAGCTACACACAACAACTAGAGATGAGCGGGTTCGGTTCGTCGAGATCCGAACCCCCCCCCGAACTTCACGTGGTTTACACGAGTCCGAGGCAGCCTCGATTCTTCCCGCCTTACTCGCAAAACCCAAACGAGGAAAAACGTCATCATCCCGCTGTCGGGTTCTTGCAAGATTCGGATTCCATATAAAGAGCCGCGCGTCGCCGCCATTTTCACTCGTGCATTGTAGATTGAGCGGAGAGTACATGGCTATGTTCTCTGCCTGAATAGCCCAATATCAGCTCAATATCAGCTCAATATCTGTGCTCAGTATCAGGGCTGCATTGTGGTGACCAGTATATAGTAGTACAGTACAGTAGTCCATTGCTGTATCTTGCTGCTCTGTGTCAGTTATAGTATCCTGAACACTGCTCAATATTTGTGCTCAGTATCAGTGCTGCATTGTGGTGACCAGTATATAGTAGTACAGTACAGTACAGTAGTCCATTGATGTATCTAGCTGCTCCGTGTCAGTTCTAGTATCCTGAACAGTGCTCAATATCTGTGCTCAGTATCAGTGCTGCATTGTGATGACCAGTATATAGTAATACAGTACAGTAGTCCATTGCTGTATCTAGCTGCTCCGTGTTAGTTTTAGTATCCTGAACAGTGCTCAATATCTGTGCTGCATTGTGGTGACCAGTATATAATACTACAGTCCAGTAGTCCAGTGCTGTTCTCGCTGCCCAGTGTCAGTTCTAGTATCCTGAACAGTGCTCAATATCTGTGCTCAGTATCAGTGCTGCATTGTGGTGACCAGTATATAGTAATACAGTACAGTAGTCCAGTGCTGTTCTCGCTACCCAGTGTCAGTTCTAGTATCCTGAACAGTGCTCAATATCTGTGCTCAGTATCAGTGCTGCATTGTGGTGACTAAAAGTCCAGTGTCTTGTGCTGCATCTTGCTGCTGTAGGGTGATGTGGTAATGTCCTGTCACTGTGCATAGGTCATCATCATTCCAGTCACAGTGGTATCTGGTATCTATCTAGTGGTATCTATTTTCAGACATTACTGCCGTCTAATTCCAGATATATTACTGGCATATAATTCCACACATTAAAAAATGGAGAACAAAAATGTGGAGGGTAAAATAGGGAAAGATCAAGATACACTTCCACCTAGTGCTGAAGCTGCTGCCACTAGTCATGGCAGAGACAATGAAATGCCATCAACGTCGTCTGCCAAGGCCTATGCCCAATGTCATAGTAGAGAGCATGTAAAATCCAAAAAACAAAAGTTCAGTAAAATGACCCAAAAATCTAAATTAATAGTGTCTGAGGAGAAGCGTAAACTTGCCAATATGCCATTTACGACACGGAGTGGCAAGGAACGACTGAGGCTCTGGCCTATGTTCATGGCTAGTGGTTCAGCTTCACATGAGGATGGAAGCACTCATCCTCCCGCTAGAAAAATGAAAAGAGTTAAGCTGGCAAAAGCACAGCAAAGAACTGTGCGTTCTTCTAAATCACAAATCCCCAAGGAGAGTCCAATTGTGTCGGTTGCGATGCCTGACCTTCCCAACACTGGACGGGAAGAGGTGGCTCCTTCCACCATTTGCACGCCCTCTGCAAAGTGCTGGAAGGAGCACCCACAGTCCAGTTCCTGATAGTCAAATTGAAGATGTCACTGTTGAAGTACACCAGGATGAGGATATGGGTGTTGCTGGCGCTGAGGAGGAAATTGACAAGGAGGATTCTGATGGAGAGGTGGTTTATTTAAGTTAGGCACCCGGGGAGACCCTTGTTGTCCGTGGGATGAATAAGGCCATTGACATGCCTGGTCAAAATACAAAAAAAATCACCTCTTCTGTGTGGAATTATTTCAACAGAAATGCGGACAACTGGTGTCAAGCCGTGTGTTGCCTTTGTTAAGCTATAATAAGTAGGGATAAGGACGTTAACCACCTAGGAACATCCTCCCTTATATGTCACCTGGAGCGCATTCATCAGAAGTCATTGACAAGTTCAAAAACTTTGGGTGACAGCGGAAGCAGTCCACTGACAACTAAATCCCTTCTTCCTCTTGTACCCAATCTCCTGCAAACCACCCCACCAACTCCCTCAGTGTCAATTTCCTCCTTAGACAGGAACGCCAATAGTCCTGCAGGCCATGTCACTGGCAAGTCTGACGAGTCCTCTCCTAACTGGGATTCCTCTGATGGATCCTTGAGTGGAACGCCTCCTGCTGCTGGCGCTGCTGTTGTTGCTGCTGGGAGTCGATCGTCATCCCAGAGGGGAAGTCGGAAGACCACTTGCACTACTTCCAGTAAGCAATTGACTGTCAAACAGTCCTTTGCGAGGAAGATGAAATATCACAGCAGTCATCATGTTGCAAAGCTGATAACTCAGGCCTTGACAACTATGTTGGTGTTAGACGTGCATCCGGTATCCGCCGTTAGTTCACAAGGACTTAGAGAATTGCTTGAGGTAGTTTGTCCCCAGTACCAAACACCATCTAGGTTCCACTTCTCTAGGCAGGCGACACCGAGAATGTACACAGACATCAGAAAAAGAGTCACCAGTGTCCTAAAAAATGCAGTTGTACCCACTGTCCACTTAACCACGGACATGTGGACAAGTGGAGCAGGGCAGACTAAGGACTATATGACTGTGACAGCCCACTGGGTAGATGTATTGCCTCCCGTAGCAACAACAGCAGCAGTGGCACCAGTAGCAGCATCTCACAAACGCCAACTCGTTCCTAGGCAGGCTACGCTTTGTATTACCGCTTTCCATAAGAGGCACACAGCTGACAACCTCTTACGGAAACTGAGCAACATCATCGCAATTGGACTCTCCTGGGGATTTGTGACATCGGACAACGCCACCAATATTGTGCATGCATTACATGTGGGCAAATTCCAGCACATCCCATGTTTTGCTCATACAATGAATTTGGTGGTGCAGAATTTTTAAAAAAACGACAGGGGCGTGCAGGAGATGCTGTCGGTGGCCCGAAGAATTTCAGCTAACGTGTGTCGAAGACTGGAGCACCAGCAAACACTCCTGAACATGCCCTGCCATCAGGTGAAGCAAGAGGTGGTAACGAGGTGGAATTCAACCCTCTATATGCTTCAGAGGATGGAGGAGCAGCAAAAGGCCATTCAAGCCTATACATCTGCCTACGATATAGGCAAAGGAGGGGGAATGCATCTGACTCAAGCACAGTGGAGAATGATTTCAACGTTGTGCAAGGTTCTCCAACCCTTTCAACTTGCCACATGTGAAGTCAGTTCAGACACTGCCAGCCTAAGTCAGGTCATTCCCCTCATCAGGCTTTTGCAGTAGCATCTGGAGAGATTGAAGGAGGAGCTAAAACAGAGCGATTCTGCTAGGCATGTGGGACTTGTGGATGGAGACCTTCATTCACTTAACCAGGATTCACGGGTGGTCAATCTGTTGAAATCAGAGCACTACATTTTGGCCACCGTGCTCGATCCTAGGTTTAAAGCCTACGTTGTATCTATCTTTCCGGCAGACACAAGTCTGCAACTGTTCAAAGACCTGCTGGGGAGACACTTGTCAAGTCAAGCGGAACGTGACCCGCCAACAGCTCCTCCTTCATTTTCTACCGCCACTGGAGCTGCCAGGAAAAGGATAACATTTCCAAAACCACCCGCTGGCGGTGATGCAGGGCAGTCAGGAGCGAAAACTGACATCTGGTCCGGACTGAAGGACCTGCCAACGATTACTGACATGTCGTCTACTGTCACTGCATATGATTCTGTCACCATTGAAAGAATGGTGGAGGATTATATGACTGACAGCATCCAAGTAGGCATGTCAGACAGTCCGTACGTATTCTGGCAGGAAAAAGAGGCAATTTGGAGGCCCTTGCACAAACTGGCTTTATTTTACCTAAGTTGCCCCCCCCCCCCCCCCCCCCCCTCCAGTGTGTACTCCGAAAGAGTGTTTATAATCAATTCCTCCGTGGAGACATTTACCAGCAATTGCCTCCAGAAAGTACACAGGGACCTGTGATGGTGGATTCCAGTGGGGATGAATTAATACTCTGTGAGGAGGGGGATGTATACAGTGAAAGGGGTGAGGAATCGGACGATGAGGAGGAGGTGGACATCTTGCCTCTGTAGAGCCAGTTTGTGCAAGGAGAGATTGATTGCTTCTTTTTTGGTGGGGGCCCAAACCAACCAATCATTTCAGCTACAGTCGTGTGGCAGACCCTGTGGCTGAAATGATGGGTTTGTTAAAGTGTGCATGTCCTGTTTATACAACATAAGGGTGGGTGGGAGGGCCCAAGGACAATTCCATCTTGCACCTCTTATTTTTTTTATTTATCTTTGCATCATGTGCTGTTTGGGGACTATTTTTTTAAGTGCCATCCTGTCTGACACTGGTATGGTAGTGCAGTGCCACTCCTAGATGGGCCAGGTGTTTGTGCCGCCCACTTGGGTCGCTTTGCTTAGTCATCCAGCGACCACGGTGCAAATTTTAGGACTAAAAATAATATTGTGAGGTGTTCAGAATAGACTGGAAATTAGTGGAAATTATGGTAATTGAGGTTAATAATACTATAGGATCAAAATTACCCCCAAATTCGATGATTTAAGCTGTTTTCGAGGGGTTTTTGAAAGAAAACACCCGAATCCGACAAAAATTCTTAAGGGAGGTTTTGCCAAAATGCGTTCAAATCCAAAACACGTCCGGTGCACATCTCTAACAACAACCAGATGTGGATCCAGGTGCTGGAGAAGGCGCCTGATGGTGACAGCAACTAATCACCTACAACTAGTGCAAAGTTAGCACTCACAGTCAGTGTCTGGAGGCTGAATAACAGCAGTTGCAGTGGTCAGTGACTGATGATATATGAATCCTACAATGTACTGGTAAATGACCAACCTGTAAGCAATTCTCTTCATCAATAAGCATTCAACACAGGATTGACTCCCTTTAACAAGTTAAGTGAAATTAGAAAACATTGCTGCCATGGGGATTGTGTCAGGGACATAGGGGGCAATTTGAGAACCTTTAACTCTGACAGGAGGTGATGCTTGTAAAGGGAATTAGATCTTGGCAATGGTCTCTGTGGTCTGTGTCTAGTACCCATTACATCATATGCAGTAACTTAGAAAATGTCAATCGCTCGTGGCTACTGGTATTTAAAGGGACACTTCTGACTAGGGAGTGGAGTCTTCCTATGGGCACTTCCCTTCATAACATACACATTACATTCTCTACTGGCAATCCTGTTTTTTTCCATGCTGTACTGTAGGTACATCACATCTTCTCCTTCTACTGTACCGTACATCATCAAATCCATAGCCTTATATTAATGAGATCAGTCAGGGCTGGATTAAGGCTGGTGGGGACCCAGGGCAATAGAGGTTGTGGGGGCCCCCACTACTAAAATTGCTGGCAAAGCCCCCCGGGTGCGACATAACACACACACACTGGACATCACTCTCACACACACACACTGGACATCACTCACAGAGCAGCAGGAATGCCAAGCATAAGGTACAAGGTGAAGTGCTACAGGATCAAAGGCCAATAACAGAGATAAGGTAAAATTGCAATGTCAGCAATATACATAAGCTTACAGTTTCTCAGGAGGATGTACTGTACCGTTGTGTGTGTGAATGCTCCATGTATTCAAAACCCCCCCAGATTCCACATCGTTCTATAACTCCCCCCTCCCCCCCCCCACACACACACATTTTCCTTCCAATATAGGAACCAGCACCTGCCTCGGCCACTAACAATGTCTCATTTCCCAGTCACATGGAAGGGGTGGTCCAACGTGAATTCCCTCAATCATTTTGAAAAAGTGTCTCCTATAGCCATAGTGTAGGCACAGGCTTCACTACTCCCAGGTGTCACCCTCAGGGGGGAAGGGGGGTGACAGCAAAATGCTCCTCTGCAGTGACAGGAGCCGGATGCTGCAGTGTGACATTATTCTGCAGCAACTGGCTCCTGTCACTGAGAAGGAATCGGCATTGCAGGCGAATGTCTCTGGGGGCAGCCCAGTATCTCCGGGGATGCTGGGCACCCACCCGGAGTGATGTAATGGGGGGCTCCCCACTAGGATATTCCCAATCCATTTTATATTCATGAAAGAAAAAAGAAATACTCTTTGTTGAGGCACTATTGCCCCAACAAAGAGTCTTTCTTTTTTCTTTCATGAATATACTGTATCTTCTACTGACTCTGGGAGCACCACCAACGTCAGCTAAATACACTGTGTAAACTTAGTACATTTCAATTAATGGGGAAGATGTATTAACCTGGAGAAGGCATAAGGAAGTGATAAACCAGTGATAAATGCAAGGTGATAAACACCAGCCAATCAGCTCCAATATGTAAATTAACAGTTAGGAGTTGATTGGCTGGTGTGTTTATCACCTTGCATTTATCACTGGTTTATCACTTCCTTATGCCTTCTCCAGGTTAATACATCTGCCCCATTGTCGGTTTAAGACATATATCCGTTTTATGATTCTATCTGTGACATCATTAACTTTGTGCGGAACTAACCGTTTCTCTGTACAAAGCTATATTCCCAATCCATGTCAGCAGCGGGAGACTCCCGTGAGGCCATGTTCCTTTACCCGAGGTCACGCCCCTGATGCATATGCCCTGGGCTCCTTTGATTGACTGCTGTCATAGAAGGGGACGAGGAGAAGGCAAAGAGACAGCTGTTTTCATTGCTCTTCTCCCCTAACAAGCTTCATTACGCCATCCTGAGACTTGTGTATGGGGAAGCGAAATCTAAACTAACAAAGGGCACTGCTGAAGAAATCTGAGACTTCTTCACGGTAACCCCTTCTATGAGTAGGAGGAAGCAATGAAAGCTCTGTTATCACTACTATAGGGCTTTTCGCGGCTCTATGAATAGACCCTTTATCTGTCTCCAATTTATCACTTTAATGCTATAATATGGGTGGATTGGATTGGTATGTGTACCTGTGTTGGCCAGCCATTGGTGGTGCCCAGTGTTTGCATAATCTGGGTAGACTGGAGTAGATTATATATTAATGATGGTCAAATTATAGTGTTGCTTGAGGTTCACACAATAGTAATAGAGTGTACCTGTGACAGCGACTGGCGGTGCTCATATAACAGCAGTGAATATACATATGCCCCTGTAATGAGGTTATGTATATAGAATTAGAATGAAGTGAAGGAAGCCATATGACAGCCATTTCCAGATTAGCCGCTATTTTCATGTAGTGACATTGCCTGCTGACACAGATTCTAACCAGACGCACGCAAACTTCATTAGTCCCTGAAAGAATCATTAGCAAAGGGAGTTTATTGTGTTTTGCAAAGAAAAAAAGACTTCACTTGCTAACCAGCAGATTCCTCCAGAGAGAATACAGAAAGGAACAAGAATGACAGTCATAAAATGAAAGTACGAGAACAGTAAGTAGCCACACTGCAACCATGAGTTACCACTCTCACATATACTCCCCATCGACTGATGAATGCCTATCCTCCATGTGCAGAACAAACATATAACACCATAGCCATAAAGGAATACACTGAGACTTGCATAAGAGAAAAGGAATATCTAACAGTCCAGCCCTGCTCCAAACTTACAGCAATTGGATAAATTATAGAAAATAAAGAAATACCTCTAGCGCTACCACCTTTCTTATTCAGTAAATAAATACAATATCACCTTATCATAAAAATTCTGTTTAGGATTCCAGAATTGTCAGAATGTCCTTATTTCACTGCATTTAGAGTCAATCTTCTTCTATATCAGGTCCGATACAGTTGCTTGCATAAATGCAGAATATAAAACAGAAAAAAAATCCCAAAAATAGTGCAATACAGTTCACAGAAGATGTCAATTTATTTTCACAATAAAAACAGTTGAGAACGTTTCTTCATAAAATGTTATTTAAAATCTTTCCTTCACCACAAGGTTAGGGTAGAAATAAAGTCATACCGTGCTGAGCTCCTGGCGAGGAGCAAAGGAGTAAGTGAATAATGGGAGGTTCCGGTTTCCTTCCTTTCCCCCTCCAAGTGTAAAACCCCACTGGTACTAGGCATGCAAAACTGCAGTCACTGTGTATAGTGCATCACACTTACTCTGCCCCGGCTAGTCATGGGTTCAGGCACAGATACCAGTGGGTCCCCTGAATACAGAGCCGGCCATAGGTATAGGCAAACTAGGCAATTGCCTAGGGCATTTGATATGCCTAGGGGCATCAGCAGCATGCCTATATTCTGTGTGTAGCATGTCATATGCAGATACAGCCACAGTCTCACACAGCATTATATCATTTTAATCAGCAGAAGCTGCTTGTGCATCCTAGCCATATACCAATGCAAATAAGATGCATTTTCATAAAAAAAAAGGTGCCCGACATTAGCATTGAGTCAAGATTTATGAGGACACATCTGTTTCCAAGCAGAGGCAGAGGTCACAGTGTTAGTGGCAGTGTGAGTGATGTGTGCATGTGAGTGGGTTGGTTGTGCAGTAGTGTTCGGAATATGTGTAAGGAGCATTATGTGTGTCATGTAAAAATGCATTAATAATGTGCAACATATGTGTAAGGGGCACTGTGTGTCATTATGTGTATGGGGGCACTAATAATGTGCAGCAAATGTGTTGGGGACACTATGTGTGTCATTATGTGTGTAAGGGCATTAATAATGTGCGGCATATGTGTAAGGGACATTATCTGTAAAAGGGCATTAATATAGGTTGTCATAATGTGTAAGGCGCATTATGTTTATAAGGACATTAATAATGTATCTCATATGTGTAAGGGGCATTACTCTGTGGAATTATGTGTATAAATGCATTACTAATGTGTGGCATTATGTGTATAAGGTGCTCTACTATGTGGCGTTGCATATAGAAAGGGTACTACTGTGTCGTCTAATGTGAATAAAGAGTGATAGGGTGTGGTGTAATGTGAATAAGGAGCAATTCAGTGTGATGTAATGTGAATAAGGGGCTCTACTGTGAGGAGTAAAGTTTATAAGGTAAAGTGACACTACTGTGGGATGTAATATGAATTATGGACACTATTGCATGATCAAATGTGAATAAAGTTGCAGTACTGTGTGGCGTAATTGGAATTGGGGTTACTATTGTGTGGCCATGCCCCTTGCCAGCAAAAATACACTCCTTTTTGGGCTGTGCGCCAAATGTGCGAACTGTTCCTATTTAAAATATAGGGGGTACAAACCCCAAAATAAGGACTGCTATGGGTGAGGGATGATAGTGCTGGGAAAGAGGTGCAAGGTCAGAGGCGGAACCAGTGGTGGTGCTAGGGGGCACCAGCCAAAATCTTGCCTAGGGCATCATATTGGTTAGGGCCGGCTCTGCCTGAATAATCAGGTGTTTAATTACTGTTGCATTGTGGGAGTGGACTCCAGGTGTCGGTGCAGCGCATAAAGAATTGGGCTCCAGGCCATCTCATAAAACAGCATAAAGTTTATTTTAACATCAAAGCAGGGATATAGCAGGGATAATGTCTTAACACTCCTCCAGCACAAAGCATAATGGTTACATTAGATCACATATCAGGGCACTTCCTCCAGCGCATCACTTAATTGCAGCGGCATGAACTGGGCGAACAGCATTACGTACCAGGGCATTCTGTGACCAGTAGTGCTACACATACCAGGTTACCGTCTCTCTCTCTGTCATAGCGAGGACTGTTGTCCATGTGGGGCTTCTAATCATGCTGCGTGGCTTCCGACCACTCCCCAGATACCTCCTCTCTCGAGACTCACACCTGTAGCATACACTTCTCCTGGCATCACCCATTCACTGGATTCTGTGTACTGCTGCTCTCACACTGCGGTGTCTACCTCTGTCAGGTGCCTTGCTGCGTCTGGCTGCTCTCCCCACATGTTTATGTGAGGAGTCCTCACTAAGGCTACATCTTTCTGGCTAATCCACTACACTTCTGCTAGCTAACACACGTGCTTCTGGGCTGCAAAGACACCAGGCTTCAAAAGACCATGTTGCTGCTGCATGACAGCCTTTTATATCCTTTTATTCCCAGGGAGACATTCTATCTGGGATTTCCCGCCCTGAGCTTATTTGGGATTTCCCGTCCTGAGCTGCAACTTGGTGAGTCTTGCATTTGCTTTTTGCAGGCTGATCTGTTGTGCTGTGAGCTGGGCTGTTAACCCCTTCTGTGCTGCAAGCTGTAGGCTGCTGGCTCAGTCCTATGCAACTCCAGCAAACCTTTTACTTTTATTACAGTCATGCTGGCACCTGTAGTGCCACAGTTGATTTGTGCTTGCAGGCCCTTGCAGTTCCAGGGTATTACACAAGCGTCTCACCAGCGCCAACCACGATAAACTGTTATGGATGCTGGTAAGTCAACAAGGTCACGCCGCCAGCGCGTTTCGAGTTGCTTTCAACTCTTTCTCAAGGCAGTATGGACCTTATCTGCTGGGAAGTCAGACAACTGCTGGGAACTCCTGAATGGTTGCCAAACCTTTTGTACTTCATGTTAGAGTGGGTGGGGAAAACTCTCCATATATGTGGCAACCTGTTCAATCATCTGTTCTATTATGAGCAAAAATGTGATACATTTTTCCCTTCATTTAATGCAATTCCTTAGCTTTTTGGACCATCTTTTTTTTTAACATTTCTTTCTTTATTGAAGCATTTCCATAGAGAAATTGACAATATTCATAGAATCATTGTGAAGAATAACAAAGAAGACATAGTACAATTTATATACGACATAGTGCAAAGTGTAGGGAAGGTTATAAAAAACGGTAATTCGCATAGCATTGTGGGATAACAAATAACATTCACAAGGTAATCCTCAACCATCAGAGAGACGGGAACATGCTATGCCCGCGAATCAGTGTTATCTAGAGTGATGGGAGGGTCTCTAAGAAAAAACCTGGTTTCATACCAGAGTGTGTTGCGAAAGCATTGGCTAATGGCCTCTCTAGTATGAGTGGGTAGCGTTTCAATAAAACTTTCCCATGTTGCGAAAAAGGATTCGGTATGAGACTCTTTTTGAAGAGAGGCCCCCAGCCAATCCATATGGCAAAGAAAAAATAATTTGTCCTTAAACATTTCTAGAGTTGGAGCAGATTTATTGATCCACATGTGCAAAAGAGCTTTTCTAGCCGCTGATGAGATCGCTAAGAGTAATTTTTGAACGGCCTTGGGAGCTCTAGTGCCAGGAGGTATCATACCAAATAACGCCCATTCCGGTGTGAAGGGGACGTAGTTTACTAAATGTTGGGAGGCAAAGCGCCACACTGCTAACCAGAACCTTCTTAAAAGTGGGCAAGCCCATAGGCAATGGTAGAGGTCTGCCGTTTGGTGACCGCATTTAGGACAACAAGGGTCATCTAGAAGGCCTATTAAAAATCCTCTATGAGGAGAAATATAAGATCTATGACAAATATTAAGATACATTTCAGTGTACTTAGCCGCGGGGAACATAGCCATTGAGAGATGCAGCATGCGTAGTAACCCATCAACATCCAAGTTAGTAAAATGTTCTAACCGTTGGGCTATCCCAGTTTTAAATGTTGAATGTTCTATTATAGTATGAAGTTGTTTATAGTATAGGAAATAGCACCTTTGGATTGTTCCGGTCTTAATAGCATGCGATCCAAATGGTTATCCCAATCAGTCGCGGGCAATAGTCTAGAAACCGTACTAACATAATGTTAGTCTTGGAAGAAAGCAAAGTTCTGGGGGCCAATATATGGGTATTTAGATAGGGCCTCCGCATAGGATAAGGGTTTATGGGAGTCAAAATTGATTAGCTGTCCTATACTGCAAAGTCCTAGTGATTTCCATTCAATAAAGGGAAAGGCTGCCTCACCATTTTGAAAACCCGGATTCTGTAAGAAAGGCAAGTGGATAGACAGGTGTTTGTGCAATTTATATTTATGTCTCAGGGACAGCCAAACTTTCCTTGTGGTCATTAAGAGGGGATTATTGATTAAGTCCGTAGGGATCTCCGCATCATTTATGTGTAGAAAGGCTGTCAGGGATATATGAGGAATGAAATTTTGTTCAAGAAGTGAGTCAGTGTAAGTGTGAGTACAAGACAACCAGTCCTTGATGTATCGGATGTGGGTAGCATAGCTATATGTCAAAATGTCTGGAAAGTTAACTCCCCCATTAATTTTAGGCTGACATAATTTAAATAGACCAATTCTTGCACGTTTATTATTCCAAATAAATTTCCTAAAGGCTGATGTAATCTGTAAGAGATCTTGTCTAGAAAGCAAAAGAGGGAGAACTTGCAATGGATAAAGGAGTTTCGGAAAATATATAATTTTGATTATATTTGTCCTACCTAAGAAGGAAAGTTGTAAATGGGCCATCTCCCCAAGATCCTTCATAAGTTTAGAAAGCGTTTTCTTGATATTAATGTCATAGAGAGTTGCAATATTTTTGGGGAGAAGAACACCCAAATACGGAAGTTTCTTTTTTGCCCAATTCAGGGGTAATTGCGCTGCCTATAAGGGTCTATAAAATCCGTGTTTTAAATAAAGTGCACTAGATTTTTTAAAATTTATAAAAAAGCCAGACAGAGATCCCACCCTATCAAGTGGTTCCAGCAACGGTTTAAGGGAGTGTCAAGGATTGGATATGTATATTAAAACATCATCCACAAACGCAGTAAGTTTCACTTCCACCGTACCAACAGATATACCTCGTAAGGTAGGCCAGGAATCAATTATACGAAGTAAGGGGTCAAGAGATAAATTAAAAAGTATGGGGGATAAGGGGCAACCTTGGCGGGTGCCTCTGGACATAATAATAGGATCACTTCTTGTGCCGTTGATTAAAAGGACAGTAGTTGGGGAACTATAGAGAATTTTATAAGATTGATGAAGCCAGGGCCGAAGTTTTGAGTCGATAATACTTGAAATAAAAAGGGCCAGGACACCATATCAAAAGCTTTTTGAGCGTCAAGGCTCAAAAGCATGTTGGAAACAGTGGGGTTATTGTTGGAAGCAATTATAGATGCGATGGCTGTGCGAATACCTTTAACCAATTGTCTGCCCCGGGTAAAACCTAGTTGGTGGGTTGAGCAAAGAGAGGAAGAGAATGATTGTAATCGAGAAGACATCATTTTGGACAGAATTTTAAAGTCCACGTTTAGCAGAGTAATGGGACGATAGGAGCTCAACAGTGTAGGGTCACGGTCCGGCTTTGGAATTAGGGTAGTAAATGCAGCATTAAAGGAGGGATAGGATGGGCATTTTTTATGTATAGTATGGTAAAGTTCTAGTAAGGTTGGTACAATTTCAGTAGACAGGATCTTAAAATATTCTCCCGAGAAGCCGTCCGGCCCCGGGGCTTTACAAGTATGCAGGGAAGAGATTGCCGACCTTATTTCCTCTTCCGTAACTTCAGAGTCTAAAAGGTCTATTTGGTCCTGGTCTAAACTTGGCAAATTGGCCTCTCTAATGATGTAGTCTGGGGATTCTGGGGTCGACGGTCTAGCAGAGTATAGATTACAATAATAGCCATGGAAGGCCCTTGATATATCAGACGTTTTTGTCAGACAAGAGGAGGTTCCATTCCCTTTAATAGAGACAATATGGTTTCTTCTCTTGTATCCTTTAGTTAGCGAGGCCAATAAACGTCCCGTCCAGGCACCCCACCTATAATATCTATTTTTCGTAAAGTCTAAACGCGATTGTGCTTGAGAAAGTAGGACATTTTCTAATACAGATTTAGCTTGATTGTATATAGTGAATTTTTCCTCCAAGGGGTCTGCTACATATTCTGCAAATGTAGTCTGCAGTGTGTGAAAAAGGGAGTTATACTGGTCCTTTTGAATTTTGTTGCAACCAGATACATATGAGATAATACTACCCCGCATCACAGACTTCGATGCTTCCCAAAAAAGGATCGGGTCATCCCAGTGGGCGATGTTGTTATCAACATAATCTAGCCAGTTACGTTTTAAATATTCCCGGAATCTTTCTGATTGAAATAAATATGCAGGAAATTTACAGGCACGGTGTGTGGGGCCCATATGTGGTAGTTTGAACGAGAACTCAATCGGTGCATGGTTCGAGACCAGTATCTCAGCAATACTTGCAGAGGTCACCTCAGACACCAAAGAATCCGCAACTAAAAAGTAATCTATGCGGGAAACAGTGCGGTGAACCCCCGAATGGAAAGTAAAAGAGTTAAAGAGTCTCCAAACATCAGTCACCTGGAGTCCTAACATAAATTTCACAAGTGTAGACCAGATTGAGGAGTGTCGATTGGACGGGATTGGAGTTTTATCCAAGGTCGGGTCATGCACCGTATTGAAATCCCCCCCAAGAATCAGTGGGAAAGTCTCTCGTTGTTGTATCAAGAAGGTCATCTGTGTCAGAAATTCCGATACCTGAGTATTAGGAGCATATATATTTAAAAGTGTGTATGTGGCGTCCCCAATCTTAACGTCAATCAGTAAGTATCGACCATTAGGATCCGGTGCAATATTCAAAATAGTGTACGGAAGGTGTCACGCAAAGAGGATAGCCACCCCTCTAGTTTTATTTATATACGGGGCCGAAAAGCAATCACCCAACCAACCAGCTCGAAGGGATGAGCCATCACCCTCCCTCCAGTGGGTCTCCTGCAGAAATATAATGTCCAGGCTGAACTTCTTAAGGTGAGACAAAACTCTTTGATGCTTAATGGGAGAATTAAGTCCCCCCACATTCCATGAGAGACATTTAATCGAATCCTGGGGAGGTGAGTAAGGTAGATTATGGGTACTATTTGCCATCATCCAATCCCAATCCTCGCTGCGCTAAGTGTATAATATAGCCCCATGGATATATGGTGGGGTCCCCTATCCCAGCGAGCAGGGGGCAACCCACAAAACATAATCACGGCCACGCGTCCCCGTCTCTCCATCCCTACGGCACCAAAATATAATATAAGAAATTGAAAGTGCAACGTAATGAATATACCACAATTTCCAAAAGACATAAAAGCATGCTTCGATAACATTTTCTGAATTTAATCAAAGCAAAAACTATCCTGGAGGGTCACAGTGGTGACACTGCGGCCGACCAATGGAACCGTCAAAAAACAAACAGTAATTATGAAAAGAAAAGCTAGTTTCCAAGATGATAACATTGCAACAACCATTATCTTTGGGGGGGTATACTAAAAGCAAAACCCAGTCCCCCACCGCCATAACAGAACCAAGCTAGAAAATTATCACATAGTGCAGTACAAGCATTCAGCGATTGGGGGATCTCAGGGAAGGAGATACTGGTGAACTCAATGGGGATGGAGAGGGCAAAAAGTGTCTGCGGGCCTCGTCTGGGTTGTCAAAAAATAAGGTACGACCATTATCAGTGACCCGTAACTTAGCAGGGTAGAGGAGGGCAAAACGCTGGAGGGGTCAGGGTGTGTGTGTGTGTGTGTGTGTGTGTGTGTGTGTAGTGACTATGTGTGTAGTGACTATGTGTGTAGTTAGCTATCTATTCTGTCTGCCTAATGTGTAAAAGGGGGTATTACTGAGGCATAATGTGTAAGGGGCATTACTGGGGCAGAATGTGTTAAAAGGGGCCTTACTGGGACATAATGTGCAAGGGGAATTACTGAGGCAGAATGTTTTATAAGGGGCATTATTGTGGCATAATGTGTTATAAAGGGTGTAACTGTGTTGCATAATGTATAATAAGGGGCGTTACTGTGTACCATAATGTGTAAGGGGCGTATAACCATTTTGTTCTGTCGATATTTGTAATTTTAATAAAAATAATATAGGTATTTGATGGATTTATTTAAAAAATCCTAAATCAATATTTTAAAGGGGTGTCAGAAAAGCCCATCTCTCATGGTTGAAAAATTTCTGAAAGGGCCTATAGTTATAGAGGGGGAATTACTACCTTGCCCTAAGTGACAAAAATCCTAGTTGCAGCCCTGTCAGGTCACCTGAATGACCCTCATTGCGATGTCTCCAGGGACTATGAGCAACCAAGATTATCAACCATCTAAAGTACTGAATCCAATGTTCTGAACATCATAATTTCCACTAAATTCAGCTCCGGACAGCATAGTAATTTTTCAATGATATTACCTGCATATTACACTATTAGCCACCATTTTTGTCATTTATAAATGTCATGTCAGACACCCTGAATGGTCATTCTAACAGCCCAATGACTTGTGATAGAGTTAACTAACTATACCGTCTATCTTTGAGTAACTCCTAGGTACCACTCCTAAATTATACAATCGATTAAAATAAATGAGCAGGTTGAAAGCTGGACTTGTGATTTTCAGTAGAGGCCACCCTTATGGTCATGGATTGAATAATTATAATCAAAATACTGTATATGATCTATTTTCTGGCTTTTCAGTTCACGTCCAGGAGTTCTTTACGTGCTCCGACTGAGAATGCAGTACCACCAGGACCAAATGTCATCAGAGGTCCTCCCCATTAGCAGATCAGACTAAAGGGTCTATTCATGTAGAACATGAACAATGAATTGTTACTTATCACTATACAACTTATCAGTTTGATGTGATATATAGCCTTGGTAAGTAGCAATTCATGTATACTCACCTTTCCGGCGATGCGACCCGGTATCCAGAGCTCCAGGGGTGCATTCTTCTCCTGCGGTGCCCTCAGCAGTGTGTGGAGTCAGTGGTGGGTCCCTTTTGCACATGCGCTGTCATCTGAGGTCCCTGAAGGGGTTGTGGGGAAGTCAGGGGGCGGAGCTTGCACTAGATACCAGGCAGAGAACAGGGAAGCATTGAGCTTCCCTGCCTGTTTTGCACTGCAGTTAAGATTGCACCATCCTGAGATAGTGAATCTGAAGTCCCTGGAGAGGCAAAAAGCTGAGCTTTTCGTTAATTTATGAATCGCACTCAGCATACTAAAGTATTGTGATGTGATTCAGGCACGGACCTGGGGTGCCGCTGAAGAAGTCAGGAATGCAAAACAGGGCTTTTCTCTGCTTTATGAATAGACCCCAAAGCGACAGATTGCCACATCACAATTACACACGAGGTGGATTAACAGACTGTTGCGTTTCTATGGAAGCTGGCAGATTTACCAAACTCTGGAATGCGGTATGATGGAGTTACCCTATAGCATACCTCCCAACATTGGCTGAAGATGAAGAGGGATGCTATAGCGCGGCGAAGCTGCAACCGCCTGGGAAATGAGCATGGCCTATAGAAAAGGGAGTGTGGCTTCACGGGAGTGTCGCGATCGACAGCCACTCACCCGTTTTTCTTCACTGTGGTGGCATGGCTAGCGCTCTGTGAGCTGCTGGCATGCCCCCTGTCCCTCCGTCTTTAGTGAATAGACGCTGTGCGCATACTGACAGGAGTCTCCCAACTGTCCCCCCCCCCCCCCTCACCGTGGGACATTGCGGCCCGGGGAAGGGACAGCAGGACAGTCCCAAAAAAATGGGACTGTCCCGCGAAAATCGGGACAGTTGGGAGGTATGCTATAGTAGCCTATAGCTTACTCCCTCTCCGTCAGCCCCCAGTAATGCATGCACTGGCCAATGGTCACGCATGCGCAATGGCTGTCAGGGAAGCAGAACCGAAGGAAGTGTGAGAGCATTACGCTATTACACTGCCTCTAAATAACTGATCTCCTTCTGTTCCAAGAAAAGCACCGCTTTAATACACTTGTTAGGTTCTGTATACGTTAGATGATAACCATCAGGAAAATTAATTTGACATAAGTTAATCATACTTTTGGGACAATCACAAGTAATTAATTTCTAAAATGATAGAAACTCAGGCGAAATCTATAAATGGCATCCAGCACCCAGGACCAGATTATCTCTGTACAGAACTTTCTGTCTCGCAGTGGTGAGACCCCCTGACATAGCTGTCATTTCCATTAGTAAAGCAAGCGCTGGCACAAAAACACAAACTAAAGGCGACCGTCTTGTAGACTGGATGGACATTTATAATGAGCCTAATAACCATTTCAGACAGGTCAGACGTATTTTTAGAGCAGCAATTTCGCCTTGTATTCATTTTAAGGTTGATGGTTTGGTTAATGCGAGACACTAATTATCTACAACTCATTAACCTTTCTAACAACACATGTACAAAAATAGAAAATGTTCATATTCTGATCTTTGCCTTCTGTAAATCATCTAAAATATTAAATTTTTTAGCTGGGTACACACCAGACTATTTATATTGGCCATTCAACGACGTTGTTCACAGATATATCGGCCATTAACAACGTTGTTCACAGATATATCACATCGGCTGTGCAGCACAGCCAATGGCCAATATATCTTCCCACTGCCGGTACACTTGCTGCAGGGACTGTAGTCAAAGCTGGGCGGGCAAATTCAAATGCCCACCCAGATGTGCCTTCACGACGACACATCGAGCAGCCCAACGTTAAGTGTGTTTACTTACCAGAATCGGCCAATCAGGAGGCACGGCAGTCAGTCGGCCATCAAGTAGCCCAGCAGATAATTATTGCAGATTAATGGGACACAACAATTTTTACTGAATATTTGATGATGCCATCACACTGCCACATAGGAATCTCTGTATGAAGGAACTACTTGTCAGTCCCTGTGGCTTCTAAATGTTGTGAGTGTGGTACTGATTATCTGTGAATGGGTAGGTACTGTATGAGGTAATCAGTGTAAGTCAGACATGGATGGGTTCAGCCTGTTTGTTCATGCTCTTGCTGTGCCAGCCTCTACTCTCTGTAAGCATGCACCATCTTCCTGAATATAGTTGGGAAGATGGCATTGCAGAGGAGGAGGAAGAGGAGGAGGTCCTGGTGTAAGACCTCCATTACATGCACCTTAGACATCTGCAAATGTCCCATAACAGTAAAAAAAAATATTTTAACAACCTGTAAAGATTGAAAGCAATGCTTTTTCCCCCTAAAGAATAAAGTATTTAAAAAGATTATTCTCAGATATTTTAGTGGAACAAATAGTGCCTTGATATTTAAGTAGTCTTCCTCATTGTAAACATTGTAGAGAGGGGGAAAGGCACACATGGGGAGGTCACAGAGGCACACTTGGTGCAAAGCCACACATATAAAACTGTAGAGAGACAAATACAGTTGGGGAAACTGTTATTAACCCCCTGGGTGCAGGTTAACCTATAAGCCGCAGCGAGACACTGAGCCTGCAAGGGGTCTCTTTGTGCTCGCCCCACTGCCGACATACTGGCGGCTGGGATGCCGTTGTCGGCATGCTGATGGCTGGCATCCTGGCCGCAAGGAAATCATACTGAACCCTGCAGACACACTTGAAAACATGAATAGTAACAGACTCAGGGGGTCATTCTGACCTGATCGCATGCTAGGATTTTTCGCTGTGCTACAATCAGGTCAGAACTGCAGTACGTATGCACCGCAATGTGCAGGCGCGTCGTACGGGTACAAAGCGGATCGTTGCTGAGCGATGGTTTTTAGGAAGAATCCATTCGCACAGCCGATCACAAAGAGATTGACAGGAAGAGGGCGTTTGTGGGTGTCAACTGACCGTTTTCAGAGAGTGGTAGGAAAAACGCAGGCGTGTCCAAGCGTTTGCAGGGAGGGTGTCTGACGTCAATTCCAGGCAAGAACAGGATGAAGTGATCGCAGCGGCTGAGTAAGTTCTGAGTTACTCAGAGACAGCACAAAACTTTTTTGTAGTTCTCCGATGCACATGTGATCGCATACTTGCAAAGCAAACATACACTCCCCTATAGGCTGCGACTATTTGTTTGCAGCGCTGTAAAAAATAGCGAGCGAGCGATCAACTCGGAATGACCCCCAATGTCCAGAAACAAAAGGCAGAATAGTTGCCTGATTAATGGCAGAGTTTTTTTTAAAGTTTGGCAGCCACAGAAGCTCACAGTGGTGGTCATTCCGAGTTGTTCGCTCGTTGCCGATTTTCGCTATGCTGCGATTTGTTGCTAAATGCGCATGCGCATGGTACGCAGCGCGCATGCGCTTAGTTATTTAACTAAAAACTTAGTAGTTTTGTTGTTGTTCGTGCGGCGCTTTTCAGTCGCTCTGCTGATCGGTGAGTGATTGACAGGAAAGGGGCGTTTCTGGGTGGTAACTGAGCGTTTTCCGGGAGTGTGCTAAAAAACGCAGGCGTGTCAGGGAAAAACGCGGGAGTGTCTGGAGAAACGGGGCAGTGGCTGGCCGAACGCAGGGCGTGTTTCTGACGTCAAACCAGGAACTAAACGGACTGAGGTGATCGCAATCTAGGAGTAGGTCTGGAGCTACTCAGAAACTGCAAGAAAATATTTAGTAGCAGTTCTGCTACTATTTCGTTCGCTATTCTGCTAAGCTAAGATACACTCCCAGAGGGCGGCGGCCTAGCGTTTGCAATACTGCTAAAAGCAGCTAGCGAGCGAACAACTCGGAATGAGGGCCCGTAACAGGTGCAGGTATCCAGGAATCTTGGCATGGCAAAACATGAAACAAATGTCCAAACAGGAGTGGCAGATTCAGAAAACAAGAACAGGTAAGATTGAATATCAGTAAACATCAAATGACTGAGTGCTGGGATTACACAGACTAAATAGGCAGCTGCCAAGTGTAGTCCATGCCAGTATTGAAAACATCCATTACGCAGCACCTGAGCAAACAACAGAGGCCCTCATTCCGAGTTGATCGCTCGCTAGCTGCTTTTAGCAGCAGTGCAAACGCTAGGCCGCCGCCCTCTGGGAGTGTATCTTAGCTTAGCAGAAGTGCGAACGAAAGGTTAGCAGTTCTGCTACTAACAAATTTCATGCAGTTTCTGAGCTGCTCGATACTTACTCCTACCTTGCGATGACTGCAGAATGTTTAGTTCCTGGTTTGACGTCAAAAAACACGCCCTGCGTTCGGCCAGCCACTCCCCCGTTTCTCCAGCAACTCCTGCGTTTTTATCAGGCACGCCTGCGTTTTTACAGACACACCCTGAAAATGCTGAGTTGCCGCCCAGAAACACCCACTTCCTGTCAATCACACTACGATCACTCAAGCGACTGTAAAGCGTTGCTCGAGCTTGTGTAAATCTGCATAGTTTTCTGTGAAAGTACTTCGCGCGTGCACGCTGCGTGCCATACGCATGCGCAGAACAGCAGATTTTTAGCCTGATCGCCACTCTGCGAAAAACGGCAGCTAGCGATCAACTCGGAATGAGGGCCAGAGTCCAAAGAGCAGCACCTCTGGAAAGGACCAGTACTGTAGCTAACATTGCAAAACAGGCAGAGTTCTCACAGAAACAGACTCACAGTAGACACAACATTCATTTTGGGAGGCCCAACTGCTAGGGAGGATTCCAGGGGAGGAGTAGAGGTTTGGGGGGGCAAAACACAGAGACGTGCTACTCGGCCTCTCTAAAGTAGCAAGCCTTCCTCTGGTCAAAAGGCCCTCCTGAGCAAGGGGCCCTGGAGCATACTTGCCTATTCTCCTGGAAGCTGCGGGAGGTTCCTGTTTCTTGGGGTAGCTCCCCGCACCCCCGGAAGAGTAGGCAGGTCTCCCGCATCCTGCTCGCACCCTAGTGATGCGGACAGGGTGGAGAGATAATCCCCCGTATTCGCGGGTCCGTGGGGTGGGGAAGGAGTTAAAATGAAGCAAACCGTTTGATGATGTCACAGCCCGGCCCGCCCCCGAAGTCTCCTGCAGCGTCTCCTCTCCGGGTTTCTCCCGGAGAGGAGAAATTGAAAATAGGCAAGCATGCCCTGGAGGACATGCCAAGTGCTCTCTTTTTATTTGGAAGTTGATCCATACCCATGGGCTCCCTTCAGCCGGGAAATCCTTACATTTGTTCCCACTGATGTTAGTAGCAGTCTTAGATCCAGGTTACTTGATTCAGTAAAAGGGATAAATTAGAGCCATTCTTATTGTGAAGTTCTGGAAATATCTTATACAGAATGACCAAAATGATGGGTTTAATTAAAAGGGAAGACAAAGAAATACACTATACAAGTAAAAAATAAAAACATTGCTGTTCGGTTTCCTAGAAACAGTGCCCGCCCAAACCTTGGGTTTCAGAGGGAATCCAAGCCCTGGCTCGGTTTTTCCCACAAGGCTCGGATTCCAAAATGAGGCAAAGCGCCATCTTTTCTCCATTGAATCTCATGTGTTTTGGATTCGGTATAAGTTAGTCCATCCTGCAGAGATTCAGGCTCCATTTTACACAGGAACTCCAGACAGAGAGTACAGACACTAGATTGCCAGGGCATTATATATCAAAATCCTGTACTGGTGCACTGCACACAGCCCAGGGCTCCTCCTAAATAGTAAAGGGCAGCATTATTTATTTTTAATGCCATTAACCATGTAATTAACCCTTAACTGGTGCATAGTCACCCTGGTGCAGCCATGGGCTCCTAGTCGATGATTATATATATATATATATATATATATATATATACACACACAAACAGAAAGTTCAGCACTCACCAAAGCAAGCTCACTTATTTTCACAACATCAATAAACAAATGATGGGGGTTTAGTTAGTGGATTGGCCAATGCACGGAAGCCTGCAAACCGCTCGCCAAGGTACCCCACCTTCATGCGGGTGGTATTCATGTGACCGCCGGTCAGCTGACCGACAGTCACATGACCTCCTCCGTGAGCCCGACGGCTCACTATCCCGATGGTCGGCATGCCGACCAACAGGGACTATTTCCACTCGTGGGTGTCCACGACACCCATAGAGTGGGAATAGAACCCGTGGCGACCGCAGGTCGCCACCGAGCCCGCAGCGTGGCGAGCGCAGCGAGCCCGCAAGGGGCTTGCTGCGCTCGCCCCTCCCCGCCGGGATCCCGGCGTCGGTATGCTGCCAGGATTCCGGCGTCAGTAAGGTGACCGGCGGTCAGGAGACCGCCGGTCACCAGTACTACACCACTTCATGCAGGTCCTACACTATCACAGAGTCTCAAAAATGTTTATTGATGTTGTGAAAATAAGTGAGCTTGCTTTGGTGAGTACCCCACCCTATGGGGGGTGTACCCCACCCTATGAGTGGTGAGTGCAGACACTGCACCCCGCTTCTGGGGTGGTGAGTGCTGTGGTTTTATATTTGTTGGTATATATATATATATATATATATATATATATATTATTCCCTTAGGGAAATAGCTGCATAGGACTGTAATATATATGTGCATATTAATAACTTAGGCCAATAGCTGTAAAGGACTATTAAATGTATGTGCTTATTATTCATTTAGGCCAATAGCTGTATAGGACAGTTTTATATACAGTATGTGCATATTATTAACGTAAGCCAATAGCTGTATAGAATTGTTGTATGTATGTGCATTTTATTCCCTTAGGCCAATAGCTGTATAGGACTGGTATATATGGGCTTAGTATTCCCATAGGCAAATAGCTGCATAAGACATATATATATATATAAACTAGGTGATTCAACGCGCCCTACGGGCACTCTTCACACCATCGTAAGGGGCTACACCCCCTTAAACTTTGCACACCCTTGTGGCGTGTAATATTTGTATTATATGGAGTATTACCTCCAATCATAATTGTGTGAGTGGTTAAATATTGCATGGACAAAGGGCGTGCAATGGTTAAGGGGTCGTAGCCCCTTGCAATGGCGTGAGCAGCGCATGCAGGGCCTGATGAATCACCTAGTAGGTACTGTGGTTGGGGGAGTGGTGGGTGCGGGAAAGACGCGGATGGGGGAGGGGGTACAGGGGTGCCGCGGGTGGGGGAGGGGTGGTTGCGGGGGTGCCGTGGATGGGGGACGGGGCTGGTTCAGTGGTGCCGCGGGTGAGGGAGGGGCGGGTGCATTGGTGCCGTGGGTGGGGGTCCGGAGCCACCGCGGGTGCATTGTTGCGGCGAGTGGGGGAGGGGCGGGGGTGCTGCTGGTGGGGGTCCAGGGCCACCACGGACGGTAGAGGTGGGGTGAGTGGGGGTTCCGCGGATGGGGCCCGGAGGTACTGCGAGTGGGGGAGGGGTGGGTAATGCTTCTCCTACTTCTGCTCCTGGAAGCAACTTAGCTGCTGTCCTCCCTTTGGCAGTGGCTCTACTGGAGACTCGCACAGCAGCAAAGCAGACAGTCACTATAATTAGCGCCGGTGTCCCAATATGCCACATTACAGGGAAGAAGATGCATTCAATAAAATACAGCTGTAGTTTATTTAGTGCGTCTAATTCCCTGTAATGTGGCTCGTTGGGACACCGGTACTAACAATAGTGACTGGCTGGCAGAACTGACTGGCTGAATCAATGTAAAAGGTGAGAGTGCTGTGCAGTGTCAGTGACACTGCACACCCACTGCACTGCATAGCACTGTAAAATTTTACATTGATTCAGCGTCCAGACATTATCCTCCGTGACATCACCCACTCTATCCGTTACATTAGCCATCTCGGGGCTTCCAGGCCAGGGGCCAGGTACTGTGTTGTGGAGTCAGGGCCTCTGGGGATCTGGGCGCGGCTGTGGTGGGGAGGCACTTCTGTGACATCACGCGCAGAGGAGGCTCCGGGGATCAGAGAGTATGCGGTGCAGGGAGGGCTAAGAAAGCCTTCCGCTGCGCCGCTTTCATTCACATCTATGCCGGTGGCCGCAGCAGCTTTTGTTCCACCTGTGCCCCGGTCAGGGAGTGGGGATTGTTGATGCCGGAGGGGGCAGGCGGACTGGCAGCAGGACATAGGACTCTGCAGTAAAAGGATTTATTTTTCCCTATCTACAGCACAGAGACTTGCTGCAGATGCAGTGGCATACCCTCCAACTTGTCCTTTTTGGCAGGTACAGTACCTTTTTTTATGGTCTGTACCGAATTTTGGCTCACCAAACTTCCATTGAAAGTATAGGAAAAGGGGCGTGACCACGCCCCCTTTTCACATTTTTAAGCGATTTTTATGTGTACATTGTTGGAGGGTATGTTGCTGCAGATGCAGTGGGCTTATTTTGGGGTGTGAACCTGGAGCTGCAGCTCCATCAGCCCCATTATTAATCCTGCTCTGGGAACACACAGCAGCCAAAGGGCAGAGACTCCCATTGGATGTAACATAGCAGCCAGCATCCACCGGCTTTAAAGGATAATCTGCCCATCTCCCAATTTCTAAGGGTGATGAGGAACAATACAGACAAGGATAGCATGGAAGAGCAACTACAGGAGATGATACTACACTTCCAGAAGCGTGGATATAGTGCAAAAACTATCCAGCATTGTCTAAGTAAGGCAAGAACTAAGTTTGCTGGCACAACACCTCGCTCACATTCATCCTCCACTTCTGAGCGTATGGTTTTTACCACCACTTATGACAACTTATCTGGACGTGTCAGTAGCGCCCTACGGAAGAATTGGCCAATTATAACCACCGATGCCCACCTTAAGATGAAGAATAGCCAACCACCAATGATGGCTTATCGGAGAGCCTCCAATTTGAAGCAACTCCTACTCAGACCAACAGCTTGCCCCACTAAAACGAATACCACCACATGGCTACATGAGAGGAAACCAAGCTGCTATAAATGCATGGATTGTATTACGGGGGTCATTCCGAGTTGATCGCTAGCTGCCGTTGTTCGCAGCATAGCGATCAGCAAAAAAACCCCAGCTAATCTGCGCATGCGTATGCACCGCAATGCGCACGCGCGACGTACGGGTACAAAGTCCTTTGTGGTTTTGCACTGGTTCTAGCGACGATTACAAATGCACAGCCGATCGCAAGGTGATTGACAGGAAGAGGGCGTTTATGGGTGTCAACTGACCGTTTTCTGGGAGTGTTTGGAAAAACGCAGGCGTGGCCGGGCGTTTGCTGGGCGGGTGTCTGACGTCATTACCGTGTCACTCATCGCAGCAATCATCGCACAGGATAAGTAACTACAGGGCTGGTCTTGTTTTGCACAAAATATGTTTGCAGGCGCTCTGCTGCATAGGAGTTTGCGCTCCTGCAAAGCGAAAATACACTCCCCTGTGGGCCGCGAATATGTGTTTGCACGGCTGCTAAAAACTGCTAGCGAGCGATCAACTCAGAATGATCCCCTACATGTAGAAGTATGCTGACTGGTTCATCTTTTCCCCATCACCACACGGGCCACCCTATCGCCATCAGATTTAAACTACATTGTAACATGGACCATCTTATTTACATACTGATGTGCCCTTGTGGCCTCTACTATGTAGGAATGACATACAGTACAGGAGACACTGACAGCCAGCACATGCCGGAGTTCTGCTGCCCTCTTTATTTGTCTTAATGTCTGCGTGTAACTGTGCAGCAGGGTTTACTTCTGTTCTTCTACACCACTCTCTGCCCCAGCTGCTGCAGCACCTCTTTCTGCCCCGGCTGCTACAGCACCTCTCTCTGCATTAAAAGCTGCAGATTAACATGTATAAGCGGCTCTACTGTGGTGTAACGTGTATAAATGGCTCTACTGTGGCATAACATGTATAAGGGGCTTTACTGTGTGGCGTAACGTGTATAAGGGGCTTTACTGTGTTGTGTAACGTGTATAAGGGGCTCTACTGTGTGGCGTAAAGTGACTAACGGACACTATTTTTGTGTATTGTGAATAACAGACAATACTGTAATCTGAATTGGAACTATTCTGTGCCATACCCATTTCCCATGAAGTCAGGCCCCTATATTTTTGTTGCGCGCCTTAGGTGCGTACTGTCCCTATTTTAAACATGGGGAAAACATTTGCCCTGAGATCCACAAGGTCTAGAACTGACCCTGTCACCAATTTAGGATTTTTAAATATTTTTTCTTTTCAAATGTAACATGCCCACAATTCAATACAGGCTAGAGGGTGCCGAAACATACCCTTGCTCTGGGCACCATGGCACCTAGCTACACCTCTGGTTAGGGGTGCTGCAGCTGTACATGGGTGTTGCTGTCCTGGCTGTCACTGTGTTGTACAGGGGCAGGGGCACTGTCCTCCTGTATGCTGTGAAAATACAGGGGTGCTGGCCCTGTCTTGTATGCTGTAAAAATTCAGGGGTGCTGTTAAAATAAATGTACACTGGCCCTGTCTTGTAAGCTGCAAATATTCTGGGGTGCAGTAAAATAAATGTACACTAGGCCTGTCTTGTATGCTGCAAAAATTCAGGGGTGCAGTAAAATAAATGTACACTGGCCCTGTCTTGTATGCTGTAAAAATTCTGGGGTGCAATAAAATAAATGTACACTGGCCCTGTCTTGTATGCTGTAATAATTCTAGGGTGCAGTAAACTAAATGTACATTGGCCCTGTCTTGTATGTTGTAAAAATTCAGGGGTGCAGTAAAATAAATGTACACTGACCCTGTCTTGTATGCTGCACATATTCTGGGGTGCAGTAAAAGAAATGTACACTGGCCCTATTTTGTATGATGTTAAAATTCTAGGGTGCAGTAAAATAAATGTACACGGGCCCTGTCTTGTATGCTGCAAAAATTCAGGGGTGCAGTAAAAGAAATGTACACTGGCCTTGTCTTGCATGCTATAATAATTCTAGGGTGCAATAAAATAAATGTACACTGGCCGTGTCTTGTATGCTGTAAAAATTCAGGGGTGCAGTAAAATAAATGTACACTGGCCTAGGGATGAGCGGGTTCGGTTCCTCGGAATCCGAACCCGCCCGAACTTCATGTTTTTTTACACGGGGCCGAGCGACTCGGATCTTCCCGCCTTGCTCGGTTAACCCGAGCGCGCCCGAACGTCATCATCCCGCTGTCGGATTCTCGCGAGGCTCGGATTCTATCGCGAGACTCGGATTCTATATAAGGAGCCGCGCGTCGCCGCCATTTTCACACGTGCATTGAGATTCATAGGGAGAGGACGTGGCTGGCGTCCTCTCCGTTTATAGAGAAGAGAGTGAGACAGTAGAGAGAGACACAGTAGTAATTTTGGGGAGCATTAGGAGGAGTACTAGTTACTTGCTGAAGTGATAGATAGTGTGACTGTATATTATCTGACTTGTGGGGGAGACACTGACAGTGGGGAGCAGTTAGAGTCTGAGAGCAGGACTCAGGAGTACATATAACGTACAGTGCACACTTTTGCTGCCAGAGTGCCACACTGCCATTGTGACCACACTGACCACCAGTATAATATATATTGTGATTGTCTGCTTAGGAGTACTACTTGCAAGTTGCTGATAGTGTGACCAGTGACCTGACCACCAGTCACCACCAGTTTAATATATATATATATAATTGTATATAATATATATATAATATTGTATACCACCTACCCGTGTTTTTTTTTTCTTTCTTCTTTATACATACTACTATAGTAGCTTACTGTAGCAGTCTGCGGTGCTGCTGAGCTGACTGTGTCCAGCAGGTCCGTCATCAGTCATTACATAATAAATATATATACCTGTCCGGCTGCAGTACTAGTGATATTATATATATATATATATATATTGATTTCATCTCATTATCATCCAGTCTATATTAGCAGCAGACACAGTACGGTAGTCCACGGCTGTAGCTACCTCTGTGTCGGCAGTCGCTCGTCCATCCATAATTGTATACCACCTACCCGTGTTTTTTTTTTTTTCTTTCTTCTTTATACATACTACTATAGTAGCTTACTGTAGCAGTCTGCGGTGCTGCTGAGCTGACAGTGTCCAGCAGGTCCGTCATCAGTCATTACATAATAAATATATATACCTGTCCGGCTGCAGTACTAGTGATATTATATATATATATATTGATTTCATCTCATTATCATCCAGTCTATATTAGCAGCAGACACAGTACGGTAGTCCACGGCTGTAGCTACCTCTGTGTCGGCAGTCGCTCGTCCATCCATAATTGTATACCACCTACCCGTGGTTTTTTTTTCTTTCTTTCTTCTTTATACATACTACTATAGTAGCTTACTGTAGCAGTCTGCGGTGCTGCTGAGCTGACAGTGTCCAGCAGGTCCGTCATCAGTCATTACATAATAAATATATATACCTGTCCGGCTGCAGCACTAGTGATATTATATATATATATATATATATATATATTGATTTCATCTCCTTATCATCCAGTCTATATTAGCAGCAGACACAGTACGGTAGTCCACGGCTGTAGCTACCTCTGTGTCGGCAGTCGCTCGTCCATCCATAATTGTATACCACCTACCCGTTTTTTTTTTTTTTCTTTCTTCTTTATACATACTACTATAGTAGCTTACTGTAGCAGTCTGCGGTGCTGCTGAGCTGACAGTGTCCAGCAGGTCCGTCATCAGTCATTACATAATAAATATATCTACCTGTCCGGCTGCAGTACTAGTGTGATATAATATATATTGAATTCATCTCCTTATCATCCAGTCTATATTAGCAGCAGACACAGTACGGTAGTCCACGGCTGTAGCTACCTCTGTGTCGGCAGTCGCTCGTCCATCCATAAGTATACTAGTATCCATCCATCTACATTGTTTACCTGAGGTGCCTTTTAGTTGTGCCTATTAAAATATGGAGAACAAAAATGTTGAGGTTCCAAAATTAGGGAAAGATCAAGATCCACTTCCACCTCGTGCTGAAGCTGCTGCCACTAGTCATGGCCGAGACGATGAAATGCCAGCAACGTCGTCTGCCAAGGCCGATGCCCAATGTCATAGTACAGAGCATGTAAAATCCAAAACACCAAATATCAGTAAAAAAAGGACTCCAAAATCTAAAATAAAATTGTCGGAGGAGAAGCGTAAACTTGCCAATATGCCATTTACCACACGGAGTGGCAAGGAACGGCTGAGGCCCTGGCCTATGTTCATGGCTAGTGGTTCAGCTTCACATGAGGGTGGAAGCACTCAGCCTCTCGCTAGAAAACTGAAAAGACTCAAGCTGGCAAAAGCACCGCAAAGAACTGTGCGTTCTTCGAAATCCCAAATCCACAAGGAGAGTCCAATTGTGTCGGTTGCGATGCCTGACCTTCCCAACACTGGACGTGAAGAGCATGCGCCTTCCACCATTTGCATGCCCCCTGCAAGTGCTGGAAGGAGCACCCGCAGTCCAGTTCCTGATAGTCAGATTGAAGATGTCAGTGTTGAAGTACACCAGGATGAGGAGGATATGGGTGTTGCTGGCGCTGGGGAGGAAATTGACCAGGAGGATTCTGATGGTGAGGTGGTTTGTTTAAGTCAGGCACCCGGGGAGACACCTGTTGTCCGTGGGAGGAATAGGGCCGTTGACATGCCTGGTGAAAATACCAAAAAAAATCAGCTCTTCGGTGTGGAAGTATTTCACCAGAAATGCGGACAACATTTGTCAAGCCGTGTGTTGCCTTTGTCAAGCTGTAATAAGTAGGGGTAAGGACGTTAACCACCTCGGAACATCCTCCCTTATACGTCACCTGCAGCGCATTCATAATAAGTCAGTGACAAGTTCAAAAACTTTGGGCGACAGCGGAAGCAGTCCACTGACCAGTAAATCCCTTCCTCTTGTAACCAAGCTCACGCAAACCACCCCACCAACTCCCTCAGTGTCAATTTCCTCCTTCCCCAGGAATGCCAATAGTCCTGCAGGCCATGTCACTGGCAATTCTGACGAGTCCTCTCCTGCCTGGGATTCCTCCGATGCATCCTTGCGTGTAACGCCTACTGCTGCTGGCGCTGCTGTTGTTGCTGCTGGGAGTCGATGGTCATCCCAGAGGGGAAGTCGTAAGCCCACTTTTACTACTTCCACCAAGCAATTGACTGTCCAACAGTCCTTTGCGAGGAAGATGAAATATCACAGCAGTCATCCTGTTGCAAAGCGGATAACTGAGGCCTTGACAACTATGTTGGTGTTAGACGTGCGTCCGGTATCCGCCGTTAGTTCACAGGGAACTAGACAATTTATTGAGGCAGTGTGCCCCCGTTACCAAATACCATCTAGGTTCCACTTCTCTAGGCAGGCGATACCGAGAATGTACATGGACGTCAGAAAAAGACTCACCAGTGTCCTAAAAAATGCAGTTGTACCCAATGTCCACTTAACCACGGACATGTGGACAAGTGGGGCAGGGTCAGGACTATATGACTGTGACAGCCCACTGGGTAGATGTATGGACTCCCGCTGCAAGAACAGCAGCGGCGGCACCAGTAGCAGCATCTCGCAAACGCCAACTCTTTCCTAGGCAGGCTACGCTTTGTATCACCGGTTTCCAGAATACGCACACAGCTGAAAACCTCTTACGGCAACTGAGGAAGATCATCGCGGAATGGCTTACCCCAATTGGACTCTCCTGTGGATTTGTGGCATCGGACAACGCCAGCAATATTGTGTGTGCATTAAATATGGGCAAATTCCAGCACGTCCCATGTTTTGCACATACCTTGAATTTGGTGGTGCAGAATTTTTTAAAAAACGACAGGGGCGTGCAAGAGATGCTGTCGGTGGCCAGAAGAATTGCGGGACACTTTCGGCGTACAGGCACCACGTACAGAAGACTGGAGCACCACCAAAAACGCCTGAACCTGCCCTGCCATCATCTGAAGCAAGAAGTGGTAACGAGGTGGAATTCAACCCTCTATATGCTTCAGAGGTTGGAGGAGCAGCAAAAGGCCATTCAAGCCTATACAATTGAGCACGATATAGGAGGTGGAATGTACCTGTCTCAAGCGCAGTGGAGAATGATTTCAACGTTGTGCAAGGTTCTGCAACCTTTTGAACTTGCCACACGTGAAGTCAGTTCAGACACTGCCAGCCTGAGTCAGGTCATTCCCCTCATCAGGCTTTTGCAGAAGAAGCTGGAGGCATTGAAGGAGGAGCTAAAAGGGAGCGATTCCGCTAGGCATGTGGGACTTGTGGATGGAGCCCTTAATTCGCTTAACAAGGATTCACGTGTGGTCAATCTGTTGAAATCAGAGCACTACATTTTGGCCACCGTGCTCGATCCTAGATTTAAAACCTACCTTGGATCTCTCTTTCCGGCAGACACAAGTCTGCTGGGGTTCAAAGACCTGCTGGTGACAAAATTGTCAAGTCAAGCGGAACGCGACCTGTCAACATCTCCTCCTTCACATTCTCCCGCAACTGGGGGTGCGAGGAAAAGGCTCAGAATTCCGAGCCCACCCGCTGGCGGTGATGCAGGGCAGTCTGGAGCGACTGCTGATGCTGACATCTGGTCCGGACTGAAGGACCTGCCAACGATTACGGACATGTCGTCTACTGTCACTGCATATGATTCTCTCACCATTGAAAGAATGGTGGAGGATTATATGAGTGACCGCATCCAAGTAGGCACGTCAGACAGTCCGTACTTATACTGGCAGGAAAAAGAGGCAATTTGGAGGCCCTTGCACAAACTGGCTTTATTCTACCTAAGTTGCCCTCCCACAAGTGTGTACTCCGAAAGAGTGTTTAGTGCCGCCGCTCACCTTGTCAGCAATCTGCGTACGAGGTTACTTCCAGAAAATGTGGAGAAGATGATGTTCATTAAAATGAATTATAATCAATTCCTCCGTGGAGACATTGACCAGCAGCAATTGCCTCCACAAAGTACACAGGGAGCTGAGATGGTGGATTCCAGTGGGGACGAATTGATAATCTGTGAGGAGCGGGATGTACACGGTGATATATCGGAGGATGATGATGAGGTGGACATCTTGCCTCTGTAGAGCCAGTTTGTGCAAGGAGAGATTAATTGCTTCTTTTTCGGTGGGGGTCCAAACCAACCCGTCATTTCAGTCACAGTCGTGTGGCAGACCCTGTCACTGAAATGATGGGTTGGTTAAAGTGTGCATGTCCTGTTTATACAACATAAGGGTGGGTGGGAGGGCCCAAGGACAATTCCATCTTGCACCTCTTTTTTCTTTCATTTTTATTTGCGTCATGTGCTGTTTGGGGAGTGTTTTTTTGGAAGGGCCATCCTGCGTGACACTGCAGTGCCACTCCTAGATGGGCCAGGTGTTTGTGTCGGCCACTAGGGTTGCTTAGCTTACTCACACAGCTACCTCATTGCGCCTTTTTTTCTTCTTTGCGTCATGTGCTGTTTGGGGAGTGTTTTTTGGAAGGGCCATTCTGCGTGACACTGCAGTGCCACTCCTAGATGGGCCAGGTGTTTGTGTCGGCCACTAGGGTCGCTTAGCTTACTCACACAGCTACCTCATTGCGCCTCTTTTTTTCTTCTTTGCGTCATGTGCTGTTTGGGGAGTGTTTTTTGGAAGGGCCATCCTGCGTGACACTGCAGTGCCACTCCTAGATGGGCCAGGTGTTTGTGTCGGCCACTAGGGTCGCTTTGCTTACTCACACAGCTACCTCATTGCGCCTCTTTTTTTCTTCTTTGCGTCATGTGCTGTTTGGGGAGTGTTTTTTGGAAGGGCCATCCTGCGTGACACTGCAGTGCCACTCCTAGATGGGCCAGGTGTTTGTGTCGGCCACTAGGGTCGCTTAGCTTACTCACACAGCTACCTCATTGCGCCTCTTTTTTTCTTCTTTGCGTCATGTGCTGTTTGGGGAGTGTTTTTTGGAAGGGCCATCCTGCGTGACACTGCAGTGCCACTCCTAGATGGGCCAGGTGTTTGTGTCGGCCACTAGGGTCGCTTAGCTTACTCACACAGCTACCTCATTGCGCCTCTTTTTTTCTTCTTTGCGTCATGTGCTGTTTGGGGAGTGTTTTTTGGAAGGGCCATCCTGCGTGACACTGCAGTGCCACTCCTAGATGGGCCAGGTGTTTGTGTCTGCCACTAGGGTCGCTTAGCTTACTCACACAGCTACCTCATTGCGCCTCTTTTTTTCTTCTTTGCGTCATGTGCTGTTTGGGGAGTGTTTTTTGGAAGGGCCATCCTGCGTGACACTGCAGTGCCACTCCTAGATGGGCCAGGTGTTTGTGTCGGCCACTAGGGTCGCTTAGCTTACTCACACAGCTACCTCATTGCGCCTCTTTTTTTCTTCTTTGCGTCATGTGCTGTTTGGGGAGTGTTTTTTGGAAGGGCCATCCTGCGTGACACTGCAGTGCCACTCCTAGATGGGCCAGGTGTTTGTGTCGGCCACTAGGGTCGCTTAGCTTACTCACACAGCTACCTCATTGCGCCTCTTTTTTTCTTCTTTGCGTCATGTGCTGTTTGGGGAGTGTTTTTTGGAAGGGCCATCCTCGTGACACTGCAGTGACACTCCTAGATGGGCCAGGTGTTTGTGTCGGCCACTAGGGTCGCTTAGCTTACTCACACAGCTACCTCATTGCGCCTCTTTTTTTCTTCTTTGCGTCATGTGCTGTTTGGGGAGTGTTTTTTGGAAGGGCCATCCTGCGTGACACTGCAGTGCCACTCCTAGATGGGCCAGGTGTTTGTGTCGGCCACTAGGGTCGCTTAGCTTACTCACACAGCTACCTCATTGCGCCTTTTATTCTTCTTTGCGTCATGTGCTGTTTGGGGAGTGTTTTTTGGAAGGGTCATCCTGCGTGACACTGCAGTGCCACTCCTAGATGGGCCAGGTGTTTGTGTCGGCCACTAGGGTCGCTTAGCTTACTCACACAGCTACCTCATTGCGCCTCTTTTTTTCTTCTTTGCGTCATGTGCTGTTTGGGGAGTGTTTTTTGGAAGGGCCATCCTGCGTGACACTGCAGTGCCACTCCAAGATGGGCCAGGTGTTTGTGTCGGCCACTAGGGTCGCTTAGCTTAGTCATCCAGCGACCTCGGTGCAAATTTTAGGACTAAAAATAATATTGTGAGGTGTGAGGTATTCAGAATAGACTGAAAATTAGTGGAAATTATGGTTTTTGAGGTTAATAATACTTTGGGATCAAAATGACCCCCAAATTCTACGATTTAACTGTTTTTTAGGGTTTTTTGAAAAAAACACCCGAATCCAAAACACACCCGAATCCGACAAAAAAAATTCGGTGAGGTTTTGCCAAAACGCGGTCGAACCCAAAACACGGCCGCGGAACTGAACCCAAAACCAAAACACAAAACCCGAAAAATTTCAAGTGCACATCCCTACACTGGCCCTGACTTGTATGCTGTAATAATTCTAGGGTGCAGTAAAATAAATGTACACTGGGCCTGTCTTGTATGCTGAAAAACTTCAGGGGTGCAGTAACACTGGCCCTGTTGTGTACGCTGCAAAAATTCTGGGGTGCAGTAAAAGAAATGTACACTGGCCCTATCTTGTATGCTGTAATAATTCTAGGGTGCAGTAAAATAAATGTACATTGGCCCTGTCTTGTATGTTGTTAAAATTCAGGGGTGCAGTAAAATAAATGTACACTGGCCCTGTCTTGTATGCTGCACATATTCTGGGGTACAGTAAAAGAAATGTACACTGGCCCTATCTTGTATGCTGTAAAAATTATAGTGTGCAGTATAATAAATGTACACTGGCCCTGTCTTGTATGCTGCAAAAATTCAGGGGTGCAGTAAAATAAATGTACACTGGCCCTGTCTTATATGCTGTAAAAATGCTAGGGTGCAATAAAATAAATGTACACTGGCCGTGTCTTGTATGCTGTAAAAATTCAGGGGTGCAGTAAAATAAATGTACACTGGCCCTGACTTTTATGCTGTAATAATTCTTGGGTGCAGTAAAATAAATGTACATAGGCCCTGTCTTGTATGCTGTAAAAATTCAGGGGTGCAGTAAAATAAATGTACACTGGCCCTGTCTTGTATGCTGTAATAATTCTAGGGTGCAGTGGAAATCAATGTACACTGGCCCTGTCTTGTATGCTGTAAAAATTCTGGGGTGCTGTTGTTAAAAGAAATGTACACTGGCCCTGTCTTGTATGCTATAAAAATTCTGGGGTGCAGTGAAAATCAATGTACACTGGTCCTACATGCTGTAAAAATACAGGGGTGCTGCTGTTAAAATAAAAGTACACTGGTCCTGTATGTTGTAAAAATTCATGGGTGTTGCTGTTAAAATAAAAGTACACTGGTCCTGTATGCTGTAAAAATACAGGGGTGCTGCTCTTAAAGTAAAAGTACACTGGTCCTATATGCTGTAAAAATACAGGGGTGCTGCTCTTAAAATAAAAGTACAGTGGCCCTGTATGCTGTAAAAATACAGGGGTGCTGCTCTTAAAATAAAAGTACACTAGCCCTGTATGCTGTAAAAATGCAGGGGTGCTGCTGTTAAAATAAAAGTACACTGGTCCTGTATGCTTTAAAATTACAGGGGTGCTGCTGTTAAAATAAAAGTACACTGGTCCTGTATGCTGTAAAAATACAAGGGTGCAGTGAAAATATATGTACACTGGCCTTGTCTTGTATGCTGTAAAATTACAGGGGTGTTGTGAAAATACAGGGGTGCCGTCACTATCCGCAGTTGCGATGTCTAGGCCTGACCTTCACAACACTGTATGGGAAGAGGAGGCTCCTACCACCATTTGCACGCAAGTGCTGAAGTATCACCACCAGTCCAGTTGCTGATATTGAGATTGAGGATGTCACTGTAGAAGTACACCAGGATGAGGAGGATATGGGTGTAGTTGGCACTGCGGAAGAAGTTGACGATGAGGATTCTGATGGTGATGTGGTTTGTTTAAATAAAGCACCAGTGGAGACAGTTGTCGGTGTGGAATTATTTCTCCTCAAATCCGGACAACAGGTGTCAAGCCACCTGTTGCCTTTGTCAATCCATAATAAGTAGGGGTAAGGATGTTAACCACCTAGGAACATCCTCCCTTATACGTCACCTGCAGCGCATTCATCATAAGTCATTGTCAAGTTCAGAAGCTTTGGGTAACAGCGTAAGTAGTCCACTGACACCTAAATTATGTGGTTGTGTTTGAATATTATTTCTCTGTGAGGATGTAAACACTGAAGGGGGGAGGGGAATCTGAGGATGAGGACGACATCTTGCCACTGTAGAGCCGGTTTGTGCAAGCAGAGATTAATTGCTTTTTTTTTTGGAGGGGGGGCAAAATAAACTAATCATTTCAGCCACAGTCGTGTGGCAGACCCTGTCGCTGAAATGATTGGTTTGTTAATGTATGCATGTCCTGTTTATACAACATAAGGGTGATTGGGAGGGCCCAAGGACAATGCCATCTTGCACGTCTTTTCTTTGGCACATCATTCCAGGGGTGCTGCCCTATATGGGGTGCTGCCCCTCTGCCCTATCCATCCAGGGGTGCTGCCCCACTGCCATTTAAGTCCAGGGGTGCTGTTGTCTGTCTGCTGTGCTGTGTAATTCTCCAGGGGTGCTGCCTATGCTGTATAAGTCCAAAGGTGCTGCCATATAAATCATGGGGTGCTGCTGTACTTGATCCTAGGTTTAAATGAAAGCCTACAGCAGATATGAAACAAGCTTCACCATCACAAACAGATTTGTGAAAACATAGCCGCAAAGGTGGAAATGGAAATTGCTGTTTCGACAAAGTGTTTTTAAATAAAGTGGGGAGAGACTACATTTGTGGCCAAAGTCAGTGTGACTCAGAAGAAACGGAATCATAATCCAGTGCAACTGTCGGAGAGGTAAAAGTGATATTTTCTGCCGAAGCATTAGAGAGAGGTTCTTCTCAATTAATTCATGCTAGGGACTCACTCAAGTGAATGGCTCCAATTAGTCAACCTTAATTTTGATTTATTATTGATGTTACACATTGTGGGATTATTTATTTAGAAGACACACAGGATGCCCATTTGTTGTACAGGGATCTTCCTTTCCTAAGGGCTGCGTAGGGTGATCGCAAGACCTTGCGGTGTTAGAAGAACAGAGTTTATTGATCTTGCATTGCATCAGCTTTCCATTGCACTAGATGGGCCAGGAGCTCCTGTGAGGCACAAACAGTTACTGAATAAGGCCCAGCATGGAGTCTCATGGTGGTTTACAGCCAGGAAGATGTCTGGCTTGCCAGGCTGAGGCATGCTGTGGGCACAGAGGTTAGCATTGCTTCCTCCCACAGTCCTACTTACAGTATGAAATGAGTTTCGACTTAGAGTGGTAAGCTACACTAAGGCAGGGGCTCAATAACAAAAAAAATCACTGCACAGTCCTGCTTAGTACTTTACCGAACCCACCCGAACTCAATTTGCCCCATCTGGGGCTGCTGTGGGGGCTCAGGAGGGGCTGCTAAAACATCTAAGTTGCTGCGTTATTTAAAAATAAAGTATGAATAAAATTAAGACACACAGGTATGCTCACATGCGTGTAACTGGGACACACAGGTATGCTCACATGCATGTAACTGGGAGCTGTGAAAAACAAAAATAAGTTATCTGCCACAAAAAAATGTAAATAAAAATGCAATAAAAAAAATGGAAAAAAAGAAACCCACGAGATTTTCACAAAATAAGTCTCCAGACTCCGTGGAGGGGAAAATATCCAATCATGATCCTGTGGTATACACCAGTTTATTTGCATCCCAGGATTAAATCTGAGTTTATCTTAATCCCTGAACATGGAGAAGGGGGTACAAATTTGGAGGCTTTGGCCCCTAGTTTTTCAGTTTGTCCAGTAATGTGGTAATTAATAATTATATATTTGCTTGGTTGAAGTCCTTTCTGTTCCACACCAATATAGGAGTGGAGGAGAAAGCCTGTGTGTTGTTCCTGATTGCGTGTGCCTCTCTAATATTTAATCACCTTCTTGACTCTATCCTCTTCCTCTTGCCTCCTCTCATAATGTGAAGTCATAAAATAAGGAGGTGGTATGTTTGTAGCTAGCTATGACTCAGAGAACTTGGCAAGCTTTTTTCAGAGGGACCACCTATCGCTGAAATGATGGGTTTATTAAACTGTGCATGTCCTGTTTTAATGGGAGGCATTTGATATGCCGGCTGACGGGATCCTGGCACTCACCATCCCGGGATCCCGACAGCCAGCATACCGACAACTATTCTCCCTCTTGGGGTGTCCATGACACCCCTGGAGGGAGAATAAATAGCATGCTCACAACGTGGCAAGCGCAGTGAGCCCACAAGGGGCTCTTCTGCGCTCACCCCGCTGCCTGCATGCTGGCGGTTGGGATCCTGGCGCCGGTATGCTGGGTGCTGGGATCTCAAGCGCCAGCATAACATACTAGACCCGTATAAACAACATATGGCTGGGTGGGAGGGCGCAAGACAATTCCATCTTGCACCTCTTTTTTTTCTTTGCATCATGTGCTCTTTGGGGCCTAGTTTTTAAAACTGCCATCCTGTCTGCCACTGCAGTGCCACTCCTAGATGGGCCAGGTGTTTGTGCCGCCCACTTGTTTCGCTTAGCTTAGTCATCCAATGACCTCGGTGCAACCTTTTGGCCTAAAAACAATATTGTGAGGTGTTCAGAATAGACTGGAAATGAGTGGAAATGAATGTTATTGAGGTTATAAATACCATAGGATAAAAATGACCCCCAAATTCTGTGATTTTTGCTATGTTCATGTTTTTTTCAAAAATCATCCAGATCCAAAACCCGAAAGGGGGGTTTTAACAAAACTAATCCAGATCCAAAAACTGAGCGGGGATCCAGATACAAAACCAAAACACAAAACCCCAAAAGTGTCCGCCGCACATCTCTAGTTAATAATATAAGTGCTGTTATTTGCAGTGTGAAGTTGTTTTCATATGTTGAAAACCAGAAAAAAAGTTTAGGTTTTTTTTTGTAAAACTTTTGTGTTTTCAGAGCCAGACTGTGGCATTGTATTACAATTACAGCTAGCAGTATTAGTGTCACCTCTACCATGACTCAATCTGATATGATAGCCATCCATAGAATGGTGGATTATCTTAATGACATTATACATAGTGAGCATGTCAGGTAGTCCATCTGACTACAGGGAGGGAAAAAAAGGCTACAGTATTTGGAGCCCATTGTACAAACTCGCTGTGCTTTACTTCAGCTGCCTATCCTCAAGTGTGTGTACCTGGATAGAATTTTAAGTACAGCTGGAAACCTTGCGAGTGTGAAAAAAATGATGTTCATAAAAATGAACTACAAATTTTATGAGGAAGACCTTTCCCACCAATTACACAAAAGTACAGAGACTTCTGTAATGATGGATTCCAGCGAGAATGAGTTGATATTGTGTGGTGATGATGATGATGTTAACACTGATAATGGTGGGGATAAGGATGATAATGACATCTTCCCACTGTAGAGAAGAGATCATTAACAAAATAACACTGTTAGCTGCCTCTAACCCATTGGTACAGTAGTTTGTTTTGTGGGGGCCCAAACAAACCAATCACTTCAGCCACAAAAGTGGCAGTCACTGAAGTGCTTGGTTTGTTAAACTGCATGTCCTTTTTAATGTCCAACATAAGGTTGGGTGGGAGAGCCCAAAGACAGTTCCATCTTGCACCACTTTTCTTTTCTGCCAGTGCTGTGAGGCAATGCTCCATAGATGTGCTATAAACTGCTGTGTGTGCTGCTGCTCTGTCGCTTAGCAACCAGACAGCTCGCTGCAACTTTTGGCCAATATTGGTGAAAACAACATTATGAGCTGTGAGGTTGTCAAAGTTGACTGGAAATGAATGTTATTGAAGATATTAATATTGTAGGAACTAAATGACATGAATTTAACTAAATTACATGAATTTAGCAGTTTTTAGCATTTTTTGTTAAAACCAAAACACGTGAGGGTGGTTTTGCAAAATTAGAACCAAAACCAAAATCTAAAATTAACACAGATCAAAAACTAAAACACGGGGTTAGGCACACATCTCTAATTTGTATGGGGTCAATATGGCAGGCAACTGTTCTGGCAGAACATGCCATATTTTGGGACGTGTTTTTCCATATTTTACATCCAAATGTGGAACAAACAATAATGAATTGATCACTTTTGAAAATGTTGCTTATCTACACTAGGACACAAGCTAAACACTATTCAAAGTCATGATTGATATCTAAATGATATAAGAAATTCACACTTGGGGGAAAATTTATTAAAGATCGTATTATTGATCACATCCCTCTGTTATTACGTAAAGAATCATTTTGGATACATTATTTAGGCACTATTTATCCAAAGGGATTGAACAAAGTTTTGCCCCTCTCTTGCTTTTCATAGTAATATCATTATATTTGTAGGCTGTTATACTTCTCATGTATGAATATGTCCACATTCATTGATGTGTTATATACAATTTTTCTTAGCTTTCTTATTTAACCATTTGTCTTTAGCTTTCGCTTGCTCCGTTGTTATGGTGATGGGTCACATGAGTGGCATCGCATTCATACGCGCTGACATCACCTGGCTTCACCTGCCCGGACTGCGTTTCCCGAATGGCGTGCCAGCACACTTGATGAGGGTATTAAGGTAAGAACTGTTTGTTGTATGTCTGTTATCCTGACAAAAACGTATTTGATTGAAATGTTGATGTCAACATCCACTGTCGGAGTGCAATCATTTTCTATTTATATGCCGCTAGCGGCACACCTCTGTATTGTACATATTTTTTGTTTCAGTATGGTGAGAGTAGGCACAGCCTGGCAGTGACTAAGGAGTAGGAAGAGGAGGGCTGGTCCCTTGGGAGGGGCCAGCACTCTGTGAAGCTGTGTCAATGAAACGGCCCTGATATGTATGGTGCCCTCATGCTCTGGCTGGGTCCTTTCCCCACAGTAGTAGTGCCACACAGGGCACTCAAAGTAGTTGTGTCACACAGAATGCCCACATTAGTGGTGCCACACAGAACGCCCACAGTAGTTGTGCCAAACATAACACCCACAGTAGTCGTGCCAAACATAATGACGCCCACAGTAGTAGTGCAACATCTAATGCCCCTTACACTTATGTCCACAGGAGGAGGGGAAAGAGCGGGAGAACATGGAGGAGGGGGAGTTGAGAGAAGGGAGGGAGCCGGAGGGACCGAGCCGCAGCTGCGCATCACGCTGTCTGTGCTTCACGCTGCTTGCGTCTGTCATACAGAGTGACAGATGCAGCGTCAGCTGGCGGCCAGCAGCAACAGCAGGGCGGGACGAGCGCATCTTCAGCCCGGCGCCTCCCTGCTTTGCAAGAGCTTCTGAACGGGAAGCACCACCTCTGCTTGTGGGGCATCTGTGACATGGAGCACCTGAACAACTTCTGAGGGAATTATGGCCCATAGTGGCTCGCTGTACTCCAGCCACTCCTGCTGGAAGGGGGAGCCAGTGCCACTCTACTTATTCAGCCTGAGCTTTGTGGCCATCTTACGCTTTACGCTGTGTGTTATGTCGTTGAAGCACTTTTTGGCCATCTCCAAGGTGAGCTTCAGTGTACCAGAGCAGTTCACCTACTTCATAATCTGGTGCCACAGAGAAGATTTCTTCCAGCTACTGGTCCTGGAGGAGCAGTGACCAATGTATTAGTCAAAATTGCGCATGACTCCTTTCAAAATATTTTTCTCACATGTAAAGTGCACATTGCCCCTTCCTTGACTTGCCCACAGCCAGACACTTCATCATCATTCTCATCCTCCTCCCGCTCTGTGACATCCAGCCCCATCTCCTCAGCCCTCCTGCTCCCATTCTCCTTTTTCATCACAACAAAAACAATTAACACTGATAAATCAAAGAAAATAATAAGCACCTCCACTTCTCATACATACTCCCACATCACTGACACTCACATATAATGACAAGATATAACGTAAAATGACACAAGACTAAAACAAGACACTTTAAAAATGACCAAGACCGCACAAAAAACAAGACAACTTAGAATGCCAGGCAACAATCGTGAAATATATATAGAACTCTGCTCTCCAATAACTGTGCAACCACACGCCAACACAAACTGCACCAATGCATGTGTTCCTGGCATCCTGTGGGAGTAATTACTACAACATGGTGATGTCACTGTAGCATATGCATTTTCTGACCAATCGGAATGTGTTGGCGTAATTTGTCGCTTAATGTCGCTTTGTGGTGTGAATTAAGATGTGACTTGTAGAGGGACTTGAGGAGCACATTGAGGCGTGATCAGCTTTGTGTTGGTTTGCGTCCTCTGAGGCATTATACTACTAAATATTGCACATTCAAATATGACTTATGAAGCAACTTCCAAAGCAAAAGGTGCAAAATCGACACAAATCGAACACGCCACAAAGTGACAACATACACCATCAAAAGACAAAGACGCAAGTGAAAACGCTTGTTAGTAAATGTGCAATTTTTGTTACGACGATAAGGGCCAATTAAGGGCGATATCTAATGTCACCCAAAATTGATTCTTTATATATATACACCAAGGGGGAAATTTACTTTTTTTTACATATTATCTATACACACCCATCTATTATTTCTATAAATCTAAATATATATAACAGATAAGAAACAACTTCTTTGATACACCACTGAAAGTCATTTCTCATGTTTGGCTTTGATGAAAAGAAGAGAGTATTGACTGCATAGGAGAGAAAAGAGTTAAACATCTGGGGAGGGGTGGACCTAGCTGTTAGGAAAGTACAGCCTTGAAGGGGAGGGCTTGATATATATAGGGAAGGCGAAGCCATTTTAAGTCTCTTGGTGACTCGGTTTGGTGAGTGCTGCAGTGCCAGCAAGAAAGTTTCTTTTATTTGGTATCACTGCTGTGTCACAGAGATAGGCTGCCCCCCTTTAATTGTGCTCTCCAGTAGCCCAGGGTGTTCCTTGCTCATTTTGCCTAAAAGCTGCTTATATGTCCTCTCGCCCCAGCGCATGCTAAGGGCCCCGGCTCGGTCCGGAGGTCGGACGGCCGTGCAGGCCCTGAGGCAGCGGTGGGCGGTCTGGGGGACGGGGCTCCGTCCCCTAGGGCCTTAACAGATTCAACCACGGAGCCTCGAGGCTGCGCTGGCTGGGCCCGGGCGGACTCTCCGCCGGGTGCCGAGACGGGAGCCGCCGAGCCCGGATTCACGGCGGGCACCCGCGGGCGCGCGCGTGCGAGCCGCGGGGGGCCTCAGTGTGCAGCGGTGGCAGTCTCTCCTTCCCCGCCGCGGTCGGCTGTTCGGGCCGGGCGGGGGGGAGAGGATGCTTGTTGGAGGGCAGGGAGCTGGCGGTCGCCGCGCGGGGACTATTCAGGAGCCTCGCGCGGCGGCCGAATAAGAGGAGCAGCAGGGAGGCCGTTGGCGGGTGGACGTGGGGCGCGCGCTCGAGGTGCGCGCGCGCCCACGCTCGCTCCGGGCGCCGCTGGGCGCGCACGTGCGCGCGCAGCGGCGCCACCGGTGCACAGAGCAACCTCTCCTTCTCCCCAGCTGACTGAGTCCGGCAGGGGAGAGACAGGTTGAGGGGGGTGCAGCGTGTGCCTCGGGGAGGCAGCGCTGGGAGCACGTTTTAACATAAGTAATTATGTGGGCACAGCTGGACCGGCAGGGGGTGGCCGGCAGCAACAGGCTGGTGCACCCTCCGCTGGTCAGAGGACACGCGGGGGAGCGCGCACGGGGGGGGCGGCAGGTCCCTGCCACTGTCGCCGGACGCGGCGGTGCCCGCAGCAGGTGGGGTGACAGGGAATGGGGCAGCGGCCGCAGGGTCGCGCCCCGGACAGCTATTAAGTCAGCGGGTCCTCCCCCGGATCAAGGGATTCTTCTCCTTCCCTGGATAGGGAAGAGGAAGGATAGGAAAGGGAGAGCCTCTGGGCCGGCCGGGGGGCTCTTGCCTTCGGGTCGGAGCAGGAGGGGCGGGACCCCCGGGGCGTGTCGGGCGGTCAAAGGGCGCGGGCTCGCGCCCAAGCATAGACCGGTCGGCCTTTGGGCAGCATTTCCGGGGGTCGCGCCGCATGGGGTTCCCCTGGGGACATAGCGTCGGCACTGGCCACGGTGGCGCAGGCTCTTGTGCCCTTAGCTGCAGTGGCCTCCCCCAGGACAACGGCGGATTCCGGCCGAGCTGCAGGACGCAGGAGGTCAGACAAGGTCAGGTCATCAGCGGCGCAGCGAGTGTCAAGAGCCTGCCGAGAGCTGGGGACTGCAGCGGCGGAGCTGGAGCTAGAGCCAGACCGCTAGCGGCAGGGAGGCTCGGGCACTGCACATTCCACACGGGGTGCGCCGCACGCGTGGGCCGGGCCCCCGTTTGTTTCTGTCTTCCACAGAGGACCAAGGTGAAAGGGACTCGGCAGGCTTCGCGGTGGACGAGGATTGGAAGGAGGACGACGAACAATCTGAGTCGGAGAGGTCGACGGCATCTGGTGAGTTGGGACAGTCTTTATCAGTTTCCACCACGAGCTCGAGTTCGCGAAGCTCTTCGTCCTCCTCGTCCTCCTCTTTTTTGGCGTCGCAGGCGTCCGACGCGGATAGTACTGCTAGGGCAAGGAGGGAGGCCTAGAAACTTGCCAAAAGGGCGACAAAGCAGCAGAAGAGGCGCAAAGCGACGCAGGCGAGCTAGTGTAGAGGAGCGCAGAGCAAAGAAGCGGCGCGATCTACCGGGGGTTTGTTCGCTGCGAGTACACCGCAGTTATGAGGGGGCTGCGAGATAGCTACCGCAAGAAGGTACGTGGGGGTTACCTCGCGGACTTATTCGTTTACTAGGGCCATGAAGAGGGAATACGAAGCGGCGGCCGCTAAGACGGGCATGGGGACAGAAGTTTTCCGGTCTTTTGATAATTGGCGGGCCGGTTTTTGGGTGTTTGCGGCATGCTATTTGGAGGATAGGCCGGAAGAACGCATGACTATTATCCGGTACCTGCATCTCGTGCATGGCATGCAGCGCACGTCCGCGGGCTCGGAATGGCGGCAGTATGATCAAGAGTTTCGGGAGAAACAGGATGGGCTGCGGGTCATGGATTTTTGGTTTCAAAGATGTGGAGGTCTGGCTCAAAGTGACCCGGGCATCACAACAAGAGGTGTAGCCCCAGAAGCAGGGAACAGGTATGCGTCACGCGGGGTCACCAGCCCAGGGGGCAGCCGCGGACGGAGGAATGGCCAGTGCAGGCGGATCGGCCGCTCGCGGTGGCGGCCGGTCTGCTACTCGGGGGGAAATGCTTCGCGTTTAATAGCGGAACACGTTCCTACGGCAGGCAGTGTCGGTTTCGGCACTCCTGCCAACATGGTGGAGGATCCCACCCAGCCTCCTATTGTGTTAAAGGGGGGCGACACGGTAGCAAGGGAAAGCAGGCTTACTCGAAGCAGCCGCGAGCGGGACCGCTCAGCAGAGCCCCAACGCCAGTTAAGTTGGACACAAGAGGCAAATGGCTGTATAGGTATCCAAGGAGAGCGGATGCGAAGTTGTTGTTTAGACGGTTTTAAATTTTGTTTTTTGCTTGCCTGTTGCAAGCGAGTTATCAGTGCGGGCACAGAGAAGCCTACAGTCTGCAAGGGCATTGCCGACTGTTCTGCGGGAGAAAGTAGATAAGGAGGTCAGGTTGGGCAGGATGGAGGGGCCTTTTAGATCAACCCCGGGGGATGTCTTGGTCATCTCCCCGGTCGGGGTGGTTCCACGGAAGACCCCGGGTGTGTTTCGGCTCATTCAGCATCTGTCTTACCCGCCGGGGGCTTCGGTCAACGACGCAATACCACCGGCTTATTGCTCGGTGGTGTATCAGTCAATTGACAAGGCGCTAGAGATGGTCCGCAGCTACGAGGAGTTTGTGGCGGGGGAGTGTCGCTTGCCTCAGGACAATGTGTCGAAGCTCCGCGACACCATTTGCCGGTTCAAAGGCTCGCGTAAGGTCACGCTGCGTCAGGCGCAGTCCTTGCTGGGCATGCTTAACTTTGCTTGTCGGGTAATTCCGATGGGCAGGGTTTTTCTATCGGAGGCTCGAAAGGGCAACGGCGGGGTGTGCCAGGCCTCATCATTTCGTTCGATTGTCCTCTGAATTAAAAAGGGATCTGGCCGTATGGGCTTCGTTCCTGGAGGATTTCGACGGGGTGGGCATATGGCAAGCACCAGCAGTGGACAGCGACCGGTTGCAGCTGTTTACCGATGCCGCAGGTGCGTATGGATTTGGTTGTTTGTTTGTTTTTTTGGAGGGATCGTGGTGTGTGGCATCTTGGCCGGAAGGCTGGCATAGGGAGGGTCTTACAAGGGACCTGTTGCTACTGGAGTTTTTTTTCCCATTTTGGTAGCTCTGGAAGTTTGGGGCGACCGGTTGGCTAATCGCAGCATAGTGTTTAGATGCGACAATCTGGGCGTAGTGCATGCGATTCATAACCAGAGGGCGCAATCGCTAGTGTTTTTGAGGGGCTCGGGCAGTTGCCGTTGACATGCCTGCGTAGGAATCTATGGTTCCGGGCGCAGCATGTCCCGGTTTGGAAAACGAAATCGCAGATGCATTGTCGCGGAGACAGTGGGAGAGGTTTTTTGGGTTTTGGCACCCGAGGCCGAAGAACAGGGTTTTTCACTGTCCTGATTATGTTTGGAAGGTGATCGGGCCGGATTGGAAGGTCTAGCGTGGCGGTCAGTAGCGCCGGCCACGGGCAAAGCGTACGGACAAGCGTGGAGCGAGTGGGAGGAGTGTGTCCAGGGTCGTCAACATCAGGGTAAGAGCAAGCATCGGCTGATGTTTTCTTTTAGGTGGCAGCTCTACGTTTCCGGGAGGTCACGAGCGGTGGTGTCCCGGTAATTGGCTGGCGTCTCATTCTTCTGCAAGCTGCAAGGCGTCCCGGATGTAATGAAAAGCGAGGTTCTACGGAAGGCTATAAAAGGGTGGGCGCGAGTTGCGCCGACGTCGCCAGATAGGAGGCGGCCATCGATGCGGCTGTGTTGCCGGCCGTAATCAAGGCCGTAGGGCGAGTTGCGTCGTCCAGGTTTGAGACGCTGTTTTTTAGTTTGGCGTTCTCAATGGCTTTCCACGGAGCCTTTCGAGTTTCTGAGTTGGTAGCGCCTTCCAAGAGAGCAGATTTGCGTATGCTGGTCGAGGACGTGGTAGTGGGTGAGAGGTCCTTGTTGTGCAGGTTACGACACTCCAAGACGCATCAAGTGGGGTGAGGGCGCTGGGTTACAAGGTACCAGCGCTGGAGGAGAGCGTTTGCCCGGTGAGGCTGGCAATGCAATACGTGGGGGTGCGACCCGTTAAGGAGGGGTCTTGGCTGTTGCATTATGATGGGTGCCAGTCACGAATTACCAGTTGCAATGGATGCTGAGTCGCTGTTTGGCGGGCCTGGGCCTCCCACCCACTGCTTTAGGTACTCACTCCTTTCGCATAGGCACAGCGACGGCGGCTGCTGCGGCGGGTTACTCCAGAACTGAAATACAGGCGGTGGGGCGATGGAAATCAGCAAGTTATAGACGATATATTCTCCCGCCGCACGAGAGGTCGGTTTGCGCTTGGTGCTTTGTGTCAAGTGGCAATGTATTATGCTGTTACAGTTCTGTGAATCTGTGGTGTTGTGCGTCTTTTGGTGTTACCCTTTTTGTTTTGTCTTGTTTTATCCTACTCAGGGATTAGCTACTCGCCGTTGCTGGCATGAGTCGGCAGCGGGGGTCTGGAGTTATTTGCGATTTTTTGCCTGACTTGACGGACTGAATTCTAATCCATAAATTCGGATAATTTGGTCTAATCAGAGTCCCTCAGCAGGTCTTTACGTTTCACCTCCAGCTGAGTTATTACATGTGTTTCCCATTTTATACCCCCCCCCCCCCCCCCTGTTTTTATTTTGCTTAATTTTATTTGATTTTCCCCCTTAGTGTCTTTAACTGCGCTTCTAAATTGGCAACAAAACGTGGTGCAGTCGGCTAGGCCGTGACTGCTGCAACAGCGAGTCCTAAAGTTTTCTTTTTTGGCAGATCCTTCAGTATAAACAATGAATAAGCCTCTTAGTAATCAATCCTACCCCTTTGTTTTACCTTCAGGATGGTTTTAAGGCAATTTGACCATTTGGGTGGTTGGCCACTCTTACATTTACGGGGCGGCCAGGTGTGTGGCCTCAGAAGGGTCTCAGGCATGGTTTGGAATACAGGGTGTCAGATGGCTTGGCTGGCGAGGAATATGTGGGGTGAGCTGAGGAGTAGGTTAGTGAGTCAGGCCAGCAAGCATGGAGTCCCTAGGGTCTTGGTTGTCCATCTAGGGGGCAACGACTAGGGGAAGGGGACATCCTTGGAGCTGCGGTGGGCCATGATACAGGATCTGGCAAGTGTGACTGCGCAATGGACCAATTTGTGTGTTGGTTTTTCCATGATGGTGCCGAGATTGTGTTGGAGGGGTGTTGGCGGATGGTCGCCGGATTGACGAGGCCCGGAAAAAGGTGTAAGGAGCTGTGGCACAGTGGGTGCTGTCCCACGGCGGGTAGGGTGGCCGCCACCCGAAGATACGGTGCAGAGACAGCCACCTTTTCCGGCGCGATGGAGTACATCTATCCGAGGAGGGGATGATGTTTTTTCTGGAGGATCTAGGTTCTCGCTTTGCAGGAGTTAGGGTAGGTTTCTGGTGGCGGTGCGAAAGACTTTGGGGATGAGTCTTTCGCTGTTGGCGGAAAAGAACGGCAGTTTCGTATGGTAGAGAAAACTGTAGTGTTTTACAGTTTGGTGTGGTTTAGGTGCACTCACCTCCATCGACTTATGGCCGCTTGACCACCCATCCGGGAAGGCAGCGGCAGGGCACCCAGGAGCGGTGGGTAGTCACTGTGGGGGTTGAGTTGTCACCTATTACCGGTTTATGGTAAGCTTTTAGTAAATTTATAGGATCGAGTTATTTAAGTTAATTTAGAGTAAGGAGCCGTTCTTTTGGGCCGCCACCATATGCCAGATGGAGCGGCATATTAAATTAATCTCTTTTATTACAGGTTTCCTAATGGTTAGGGACAAATAAATAGCTAGCAATTTTCTGCCAAATTCAAGTCTCAGTGTCGTTATTTCTGGTTATGGTTATGAATGCTTTACTTTCAAAGAAAGGGGTCCACCAAATATCACTAAGATGTTTAGAAGAGAGTATTGACTGCATAGGAGAGAAAAGAGTTAAACATCTGGGGAGGGGTGGACCTAGCTGTTAGGAAAGTACAGCCTTGAAGGGGAGGGCTTGATATATATAGGGAAGGCGAAGCCATTTTAAGTCTCTTGGTGACTCGGTTTCCCACCCACCCGCCCTGGTAGTTGGAAATGGTGGCACGTGGTGCTGTGGCTCTAAGTTGTTGGCTGTTTTATCGTTGGCTATTTATTGGCGGAAAAGAACGGCAGTTTCGTATGGTAGAGAAAACTGTAGTGTTTTACAGTTTGGTGTGGTTTAGGTGCACTCACCTCCATCGACTTATGGCCGCTTGACCACCCATCCGGGAAGGCAGCGGCAGGGCACCCAGGAGCGGTGGGTAGTCACTGTGGGGGTTGAGTTGTCACCTATTACCGGTTTATGGTAAGCTTTTAGTAAATTTATAGGATCGAGTTATTTAAGTTAATTTAGAGTAAGGAGCCGTTCTTTTGGGCCGCCACCATATGCCAGATGGAGCGGCATATTAAATTAATCTCTTTTATTACAGGTTTCCTAATGGTTAGGGACAAATAAATAGCTAGCAATTTTCTGCCAAATTCAAGTCTCAGTGTCGTTATTTCTGGTTATGGTTATGAATGCTTTACTTTCAAAGAAAGGGGTCCACCAAATATCACTAAGATGTTTAACACATGAATATACTGTATTGTAATAAAATGTATGGTTTGTCTGAATGGGATCAGCGTTTGTTCACATACTGGACTACCGTCAACTGCACCTTTAATCTGCCACTGTAAGAGGATTTTCTAAATGTGTATTCATGCCATATGTGTCCTAAATTAATCTTGTCATAAGTATCATAGAACCGTTGCTTTTGAAACCCCTATTTATCCATCTGCCCTCCCTGTGTCTACGCACTACTTTATCTCCTTATTTCTAGCTTCAACATGATAACGGTTTTAAGAAATGTAATTAAACAGATGGGGCTGTTGAAATGAAAAGGACAGCACAGCTGGGCAGTAGATTGAGGCAGGGAAATGTCTCCAGCACAGACTGCTCTGTTTCTCTTTGTGCTGCTAATGCCTATATCAGTCAGGGCATGTACATCTATTGTATACCTATAACACACACATACTTTATCAGTGGCCAGTTCATTTTAAGAAAGCATTTCTTATTAATAAAACCTCTCTCTCCCTCTCTATCTCTCTCTCTCTATATATATATATATATATATATAATGTTTACACACACCTGATCAGCCATAACATTAAAACCTCCTGCCTAATACTGTGCGGGCTGGGTATGGGTGACCGGCATTTGAGATCCCGCCGGTCACCATACCGACGCCGGGATCCAGAGGATTAGAAAGCTGGGGGGGGGGGGGAGCGCTATGAAGCCCATTGGGGGGTCGCTGCACTCGCCACGCTGCCCATGCAGCTGGCACGGTGGCTCACTGCGCTCACCACAGGTTCTATACCCACTCCACGAGTGGGAATAGTTCCTGTTAGTCAGCATGCCGACTGTCGTGCGTTCAAGTTTTCGGGATCCCGGGGTCGGTAATGTGACCGGTGGTCTCCTGACTGCTGGTCCCATAACTACACCCCTATTGTGCAGGCACCCTCTTGCCACCAAAAAAGCTCTGACCTTCTGAGGCATGGACTCCACAAGACTTCTAAAGGTGTCCTGTGGTATCTAGAACCAACAGATCCTTTAAATCCTGTAAGATGCAATGTGTGGCCTCCATGTACTTGTTTTTCCAGCACATCCCGCAGATGCTCCATTGGATTGAGATCCTGGGAATTTGGAAGCCAAATCAACACCTTGAACTCAATGAAATGTCCCTCAAACCATTCCTAAACAGTTTTCCAGTATGGCAGTGTGCATTATCCTGCTGAAAGAGCTGTCTAAATAGAAGAGCTAGGTCATATGTGCAATGTGCTGTAGTCTGCACATGTGCAAAGGAGCTCTGATACTGACACAGATATTGTCCTTTGTGGTGAATGCAGTCATCAGAAAGAAGTGTGCGATGATGGCAACCACCGCAATCCTGGTATTGAATAGTAAATTCATCTTCATCAGAATATAAACTTTTATGGTTGCTAATAAAAGGTTTCCAGTGGCCATCCATTGGCGTATCTATAATGGGTGCAGGGTGTGTGGTGAGCACCGCACACCCAGTACCCATATAATTATCCTTACCCCTCCGTAGTCCCACGAAGGCCAGTGCTGGTGACATAAATCCCCAGGAAAATGGCACGGCGGCCATTTTCCCAGTGATTCATGCATGCACAGTAAACATGTTCCTGGATATAAGGTGAAAGTGCCAATTTCCTGGAGATCTGCCCATGCACCGTAGACTCTGGCAGAAAGCAAGAGTCTACAGCTCTGCGGCCGCTAACAGACAGGAGGCTGGCAAGGAACCTGCCCAAGGGCCCCCTCCTCTCTTAATCTGCCCCTGTATTATTCTGACCTCTTGCGCCAAGATACAGCCACCACAGTGAAAGATTTCACTGAATGTGACTCTAGTCGTACATACAAACACAGTCTTCTCTATACATAGCTAAGTAATAATAAGTATGTCTACATACACACTATGCCCACACAAGTATATAATTGAAGGGAAAGATGCCAATTGTATATTCTGGGCACCATGTGCAGTGTGAATGTGTAACTCGTGTTTTTATTGTCAGTTTTCTCAAACAACATCAGTGATTACAGTCATACAGCAGATTGTATTTATGTGCAGGAATATTGGCACAATCCTCCCTTAATCATCAAGAAAATGACTAAATCAAAGATGTGCAGCCTGCAGATGGCATACTGGAATATTATCTAGATTGTGCACTTTCCTGTCACATACCCAGATTAATCTATATACTATATCACATACAGTATATGGGCCCTCATTCCGAGTTGTTTGCTCGCTAGCTGCTTTTAGCAGCATTGCACACGCTAAGCCGCCGCCCTCTAGGAGTGTATCTTAGCTTAGCAGAATTGCGAACGAAAGATTAGCAGAATTGCGAATAGAAAATTCTTAGCAGTTTCTGAGTAGCTCGAGACTTACTCAGCCATTGCGATCAGTTCAGTCAGTTTCGTTCCTGGTTTGACGTCACAAACACACCCAGCGTTCGCCCAGACACTCCCCCGTTTCATCAGACACTCCCGCGTTTTTCCCAGAAACGCCAGCGTTTTTTCCGCACACGCCCAGAAAACGGCAAGTTTCCGCCCAGAAACACCCACTTCCTGTCAATCACAGTACGATGAAAAAACCTTGTTATGCCGTGAGTAAAATACCTAACTTTTGTGTAAAATAATTAAGCGCATGCGCTCTGCGAACCTTGCGCATGCGCAGTAAGCGACTAATCGCAATATAGCGAAAATCGGCAACAAGCGAACAACTCGGAATGACCCCCATAGTGTATAGTAGCATAATCTGTATGATCTCAGGGCACATTTAATATGTCAACTCAGAAGTCACAGTGACATAGTAGATGGGCTTCAACAACTTCATTAAAATGACACAAAACACAGCACAGACTTCCTAAGTGCTCAGAATGGTGCCCACATGCCACCTGCACCTATTAATATAACTAAGACAAAATTAACCAAAAAGGGCACTTCAGAGGAACATGCAAATATGCATAAAGACATATGACTTCAGAAGGTGAACTGCTGCGTTTGGTACATTTTGTATTGATAATTTTATTAAATGTGTGCAATTAACCCATACTTGGCAACTCTCCCTGATTGTCAGGGAGACTCCTTGAACTAGCAGCAATCTCCCTGACTCCCTGAAGAGTGTATCAATCTCCCTGATTGCACCTTACACCCATTATGTAGCTGTTGCATACTTGAAAAAGAATGTAAGTCAAAGATATTCATTAGAACTTAGGCATAATGATGTAATTACTACTACATGTATTTTCAAATAAGGGGCCAAATGTAATAGGGTATACGTTTTGTAAATGTGTGAGTTTAGCGCTAAACTCGCACATTTTCAAAACTTAACCAATGTTATAGGGTCCGAGAACATGCACACTCACATGTTTTTTGGTGTCCCGCTACTCGCACTGCTCAAACCCGGATCCAGATGTTTTTCCATTTTGTACATACAACTCGACCAATGTAATGGAGTCCGAGTTTTAACCTCGCACCTAAAACGCAGGGACATAGCTAGACTTTTTGGTGCCCTGTGCCAGATAGAGAATTGGTGCCCCCCCCCACCCCCCTCCGGTTTTTCCAATCGGGACATAAGGCACATGCCCCATGCCTATATGAATACATGTATATGTATATGTATATATATCAGTATCAATATGGATTGGCACTCCCACAGGTATCGTAAAAAGCTCCAGTGCCCTCAGCGTGTTGACTGCATTCTGGACTGACCGCCACAACGCCTTCTTCCTGGATGCAGCGAAGTTGTGCATCTGGGCAACTAGCAGGAATGGGAACACCTGCACCATGGCATGGACTAGGGCGCAGTTCTCATCATACAAGAAGCGAACATTGTACCCTGTTAGGTGCAGCTGGCTCCTCTTCGTCCTCCTCTGACTCCTCGTGGCTCACCTCCACCTCTTCATTGTCCTGGCTCTCCTCACCCCTATTTCTGCACAACATAGCAGCAAGAACTCCAAAAATCTCTGAAAACAAAGCGCAGCACAAATCACACTCCTCTCCTTCCTTGTCTCCTTCTCAAACCTATCAAAGGTCAAAATGTTGGATCAGGGGTTTAAATAGGCTGTGTGAGGTGTAATTCATGTGACTTTTGGGTATCAATGGGTGACTTTCTATTAAACTGTGCAACTCACATAGTGAAACTCTCATTCTGGTTGGTCTAAAAACTGGGATGCTTCCTGGTGTGTATTACGTTTGTGACTGAAAACTCTGACCTTATTACCTGACCGAGTTGAGAGACAAACTCAAATATTATAATGTCTGAGATGGTGTGAGTTTCTCCCATACATCTGGCCCAAGGTGTCTCATGGCCAATATATGTGCCATGAGACACCTATGTTTCTATGTAACAGCTGCATGTAAGTCAGTTTTATGACACACCTCTCAGACGCAGCAGTACACATCCACTTTAATGCCGCATTCATAGGTTTTGCTCTAAAAATCTCCCTGTATTATTCTAGAGATGTGCACGGGAATTTTTCGGGTTTTGTGTTTTGGTTTTGGATTCGGTTCCGCGGCCGTGTTTTGGATTCGGACGCGTTTTGCCAAAACCTCCCTGAAAATTTTTTGTCGGATTCGGGTGTATTTTGGATTCGGGTGTTTTTTTACAAAAAAAACTCAAAAACAGCTTCAATCATAGAATTTGGGGGTCATTTTGATCCCATAGTATTATTAACCTCAATAACCATAATTTACACTCATTTTCAGTCTATTCTGAACACCTCACAATATTATTTTTAGTCCTAAAATTTGCACCGAGGTCGCTGGATGGCTAAGCTAAGCGACACAAGTGGCCGACACAAACACCTGGCCCATCTAGGAGTGGCACTGCAGTGTCAGACAGGATGGCACTTCAAAAAAATAGTCCCCAAACAGCACATGATGCAAAGAAAAAAAGAGGTGCAATGAGGTAGCTGTGTGACTAAGCTAAGCGACCCAAGTGGCCGACACAAACACCTGGCCCATCTAGGAGTGGCACTGCAGTGTCAGACAGGATGGCAGATTTAAAAAATAGTCCCCAAACAGCACATGATGCAAAGAAAAAAAGAGGTGCAATGAGGTAGCTGTGTGACTAAGCTAAGCGACCCAAGTGGCCGACACAAACACCTGGCCCATCTAGGAGTGGCACTGCAGTTTTCTAGAGAGGATGAGTGCTTCCATCCTCATGTGAATCTGAACCACTAGCCATGAACATAGGCCAAGGCCTCAGCCGTTCCTTGCCACTCCGTGTCATAAATGGCATATTGGCACGTTTACGCTTCTCATCAGACGCTTTTAATTTTGATTTTTGGGTCATTTAACTGAACTTTTGTTTTTTGGATTTTACATGCTCTCTACTATGACATTGGGCATCGGCCTTGGCAGACGACGTTGATGGCATTTCATTGTCTCGGCCATGACTAGTGGCAGCAGCTTCAACACGAGGTGGAAGTGGATCTTGATCTTTCCCTATTTTAACCTCCACATTTTTGTTCTCCATTTTTTAATGTGTGGAATTATATGCCAGTATCAATAGCAATGGCCTACTACTATATATACTGCACACAACTGAAATGCACCACAGGTATGGATGGATAGTATACTTGACGACACAGAGGTAGGTAGGTAGAGCAGTGGCCTTCCGTACCGTACTGCTATATATACTGGTGGTCACTGTCAGCAAACTGCAAAACTAAAATGCACCACAGGTATAGAATCTAGATGGATAGTATACTTGACGACACAGAGGTAGGTAGAGCAGTGGCCCTCCGTACCGTACTGCTATATATACTGGTGGTCACTGTCAGCAAACTGCAAAACTAAAATGCACCACAGGTATAGAATCTAAATGGATAGTATACTTGACGACACAGAGGTAGGTAGAGCAGTGGCCTTCCGTACCGTACTGCTATATATACTGGTGGTCACTGTCAGCAAAACTCTGCACTGTACTCCTCCTATATAATACTGCTGGTCCCCAGTCCCCACAATAAAGCAGTGTGAGCACAGATATATGCAGCACACTGAGCACAGATATGGAGCGTTTTTCAGGCAGACAACGTATAATACTGGTGGTCACTGGTCAGCAAAACTCTGCACTGTACTCCTCCTATATAATACTGCTGGTCCCCAGTCCCCGCAATAAAGCAGTGTGAGCACAGATATATGCAGCACACTGAGCACAGATATGGAGCGTTTTTCAGGCAGAGAACGGATAAAACTGGTGGTCACTGATCAGCAAAACTCTGCACTGTACTCCTCCTATATAATACAGCTGCTCTCCAGTCCCCACAATTAAGCAATAAGCACAAATATTTGCAGCAACATTAATAAACGGAGAGGATGCCAGCCACGTCCTCTCCCTAACATTTCCAATGCACGAGTGAAAATGGCGGCAACGCGCGGCACCTTATATAGAATCCGAATCTCGCGAGAATCCGACAGCGGGATGATGACGTTTGGGCGCGCTCGGGTTAACCGAGCCATACGGGAGAATCCGAGTATGCCTCGGACCCGTGTAAAATGGGTGAAGTTCGGGGGGGGGTTCGGTTTCCGAGGAACCGAACCTGCTCATCACTATATTATTCTGACCTCTTGCGCCATGATACAGCCCCCACAGTGAAAGATTTCACTGAATGTGACTCTAGTCATACATACAAACACAGTCTTCTCTATACATAGCTATGTACTAAGTATGTCTACATACACACTATGCCCACAAAAGTATATAATTGAAGGGAAAGACACCAATTGTATGTTCTGGGCACCATGTGCAGTGTGAATGTGTAACTCATGTGTTTTTATTGTCAGTTTTCTCAAACAACATCAGTGATTACAGTCACACGGCAGATTGTATTTATGTGCAGGAACATTAGCACAATCCTCTCCTATACCCCTTTCACACCGCACTAATAACCTGGCATCGACCCGGCATATTGCCGGGTCGACATGGGTTGGTGTGCGGTGTGAAAGGGCCATGGTTAAATTCCCGGGTCGCCTGACACAGTAGTTCAAGCCAGGAATAAAGCATTGTTATTCCCGGGCTGAATACTGGATCAGTGGCAGCGTTCACTACATAGGTAGAGGCAGCGCAGAGATGATCTCATCTCCCAGCGCCGCCTCCACCCCTGCTGCCGGCTCCGCCCCCCACCGCTATGGCAACCGACCCGGCAAATTTCCGAGTCGGGAAGCCTGCAGTAAGGGTCCAATGCCGGATCCCACCCGGGAAGGACCCTTTTTCAATTCCCGGGTGGGATCTGGCATTGGCGGAGTGAAAGGGGTATTAATCATCAAGACAATTACTAAATCAAAGATGTGCAGCCTGCAGATGGCATACTGGAATATTATCTAGATTGTGCACTTTCCTGTCACATACCCAGATTAATCTAAATACTATATCACATACAGTATATAGTGTATAGTAGCATAATCTGTATGATCTCAGGGCACATTTAATATGTCAACTCAGAAGTCATAGTGATGCGGCAGATGGGCTTCAACAACTTCATTAATACTTTTCAACAGTAGGCAAGTATGAATTAACCTCATCTTAATTTATAATATAACATGATTTAGCAATGTTGCAGAGTCCACTATTCCTATGAATGATGTGCCTGAAAAGAAGTCTGATTGTACTACACTGGGGAGTATGTTGTTGTCATGTAAATCAAGTATTAATATATTTCCCTTTGTTGTCAGTAAGAGGTGAGCATGTTACTTTGATAATCATGTACAGGAGTGGGGCACCAATTCACATTTTGAAAGTGATCTTTTTATTCCAACTAAGCAAACAATTTTTAATCCACTACACCAAACTCTCCATTCTCAGGACAAACTCCAAATGTATTTATGCAGAGGATGTGGAGGGACAGACTGGGGCTGTATTAAAGCCCTGGCATTTATGTGACCATGCGCACCTACGGCCTGCATGCTCGCAAAAGGGCGGCGTGGTCACCGGCATTTGCCAGAAGTGCAAGATGGGTAGTCCAGCCCTGGTGAGTAGTTTGTAGAGCTTGAGATTGTTCAACATATGGAACCTTTAACAATCCAGTATTTGTTTCCCTCTGCGCCAGAATAGACCTGACATGAAGTTACTACACGTACATGAATAAGGCCTTAAATTGGAGAATGATGAAAATGTTAACTGAAAAGGATTATGCAAGTTGCTTGGTATAAGATAAAAACTATAGTATCGCATCAAGATAATGGTATAGGGCCTATCACACCCAGTTCCATATGTGACCGCATTCTGAATGCAGATATTTTGCTAACGGAAAGCTAAGGTGATTATACACTTATCTTCAGCTATATGTATCACGTTGCACCTACCCCACTACATGCACCTGACAGTCCCAGGAAATGGTTCTTTTCCATGCATCTGCCCAGTTGCCACCAAAGTGTCACCCAGAAACACCCATTTGACATACAGTATATGCGGAAATTTATAAAAGCTTGGAGTGAGGTAAAGTGGAGAGAGATAAAGTACTAACCCATGAACTACTAACTAATTTTATAGGCTGTGTTACAAAAATTATAGTTAAAAGCTGTTTGGTTGGTACAGATGGGTCCACGTTTATCTTGACCTTTAATAGGTCGGACTTAATCCCCTGCTGTAATGACTTAATCCCCTGCTGTATTGTTCTCTGTATTGTATTGCATCTGAGAACAATAGATAAAGGGTTTATGCTAATAAGTCATGTTGTGCCTAGGCGCAGAAAACTAGTCAAGATAACTGTGGACCCATATGTACATACAGATGTAGCCAGGCTGATTGTGGCTACATATAGGCATGAATGCGGCTCATTTGCTGTGACACATGCGCATGCCACCGTGCGCATGTGTTTTAGTTGCGCACCTTTGAAAGAATATAGGGCGACAAAAGACGCAGCCTGGCTCGGCCAGGTGTGGGCATACCTAACCAAGCCGGGAGTGCACTCGGCACCTAGATGTAGCCACGATGAGTGTAGCTACATCTGTAGGATGGTGTATTTATAATGGGTGCAGGCTGGGCTTAAAGTGGTCCTGGAGAGGTGGTGGAACTGATTTACCCTGCCACCTATGCCCCCACCCCCCTCACATTAAGCAGAGCCAGGACCAGTGCTAGCATTTTCGGTACCCCCCTGCAAACTATAAATTAGTGCTCTACTTCCCATAATTTATATAGAGACATTGATATCACAAAGAAGCAGCGTGGTCACAAAATAGAACTCCCAATTCAAATTACACCACACAGTAGCACAATCACATTACACCGCATGTAGTGCTTCTGATTCATATTACACCACACAGTAATGCCCCTTATTCAGGCTACGTCACTCAGTAGTGCCCTTTATTCAGGATGCGCTACACAATGGTACCCTTTATACACGTTATGCAACACAAGAGTGCCCCTTATATGCAATGCCCACAGTAGTAGTGCCCCTTACATATAATGGCCTCACCTCTCTTGTCCCTACAGTCCCCTCTCATGTTGTCTTTAAGATGCACAGAGCCTGCTCCTCTTCATGGCTCTTCTTCACTTCAGCAGCGGTGACAGCATGACATTACATATGCCGTGCCAGAAAAGGAAGCCACTGGGACCTGAGGACGGGATGAATGCTGTCCAACAGACCCAGTGGGGTATATTTACTAAGATTCGTAATTTCCGAAAATAGGTCAAAGTTCAATCACGAATGACATCGAGAGTGTAAAACTGCAACTTTTTGAATTTATTACGATGGATTTACTAAGCTGTCGTATTCGTGTTTTTCTTTTCTTCCGATGTCGATGTCATTCGTTTTTTTTTTTCCTAATTTTACGGCAGTGATTAGCAAAACACTGCCGTTTTTTTTTACAATCAATCTCGGCCGGATCTGTGTGATCCGTGCTGGGGTTCTTTTTATTTTTTATTTTTAATTAAACAATGTAAAATCCCCCCAAAAAATGCGTGGGGTCCCCCCCTCCTAAGCATAACCAGCCTCGGGCTCTTTGAGCCGATCCTGGTTGCAGAAATATGGGAAAAAAATGACAGGGGTTCCCCCATATTTAAGCAACCAGCATCGGGCTCTGCGCCTGGTCCTGGTCCCAAAAATACGGGGGACAAAAAGAGTAGGGGTCCCCCGTATTTTTAAAACCAGCACCGGGCTCCACTAGCTGGACAGATAATGCCACAGCCGGGGGTCACTTTTATATAGTGCCCTGCGGCCGTGGCATCAAAAATCCAACTAGTCACCCCTGGCCGGGGTACCATGGGGGAGTGGGGACCCCTTCAATCAAGGGGTCCCCCCCCCCCCAGCCACCCAAGGGCCAGGGGTGAAGCCCGAGGCTGTCCCCCCCCATCCAATGGGCTGCGGATGGGGGGGCTGATAGCCTTTGTTGTAAAATAAAAGATATTGTTTTTAGTAGCAGTACTACAAGTCCCAGCAAGCCTCCCCCGCATGCTGGTACTTGGAGAACCACAAGTACCAGCATGCGGCGGAAAAACGGGCCCGCTGGTACCTGTAGTACTACCACTAAAAAAATACCCAAAAAAACACAAGACACACACACCGTGAAAGTATAATTTTATTACATACATACACACATACATACATACTTACCTTATGTTCCCACGCAGGTCGGTCCTCTTCTCCAGTAGAATCCAAGGGGTACCTGTTGAATAAATTCTACTCACGAGATCCAGGGGTCCAGGCTCCTCGGCAAATCCAGGGATAATCCACGTACTTGAATAAAACAAAAAAACGGTTGCCCGACCACGAACTGAAAGGTGACCCATGTTTGCACATGGGTCACCTTCCCACGAATGCCAGAAACCCACTTTGCCTTCTGGCTAAGTGGGTTTCTTCAGCCAATCAGGGAGTGCCACGTTGTAGCACTCTCCTGATCAGCTGTGTGCTGCTGTCCTCACTGACAGGCAGCACGCGGCAGTGTTACAATGTTGCGCCTATGCGCTACATTGTAACCAATGGTGGGAACTTTCTGCTCAGCGGTGACGTCACTTTAGGTCAACCGCAGGGCAGAAAGTTCCCACCATTGGTTACAATGTAGCGCATAGGCGCTACATTGTAACACTGCCGTGTGCTGCCTGTCAGTGAGGACAAGAGCACACAGCCGATCAGGAGGGTGCTACAACGTGGCACTCCCTGATTGGCTGAAGAAACCCACTTAGCCAGAAGGCAAAGTGGGTTTCTGGCATTCGTGGGAAGGTGACCCATGTGCAAACATGGGTCACCTTTCAGTTCGTGGTCGGGCAACCGTTTTTTTGTTTTATTCAAGTACGTGGATTATCCCTGGATTTGCCGAGGAGCCTGGACCCCTGGATCTCGTGAGTAGAATTTATTCAACAGGTACCCCTTGGATTCTACTGGAGAAGAGGACCGACCTGCGTGGGAACATAAGGTAAGTATGTATGTATGTGTGTATGTATGTAATAAAATTATACTTTCACGGTGTGTGTGTCTTGTGTTTTTTTGGGTATTTTTTTAGTGGTAGTACTACAGGTACCAGCGGGCCCGTTTTTCCGCCGCATGCTGGTACTTGTGGTTCTCCAAGTACCAGCATGCGGGGGAGGCTTGCTGGGACTTGTAGTACTGCTACTAAAAACAATATCTTTTATTTTACAACAAAGGCTATCAGCCCTCCCATCCGCAGCCCATTGGATGGGGGGGACAGCCTCGGGCTTCACCCCTGGCCCTTGGGTGGCTGGGGGGGGGGGACCCCTTGATTGAAGGGGTTCCCACTCCCCCAGGGTACCCCGGCCAGGGGTGACTAGTTGGATTTTTGATGCCACGGCCGCAGGGCGCTGTATAAAAGTGACCCCCGGCTGTGGCATTATCTGTCCAGCTAGTGGAGCCCGGTGCTGGTTTTAAAAATACGGGGGACCCCTACTCTTTTTTCCCCCCGTATTTTTGGGACCAGGACCAGGCGCAGAGCCCGATGCTGGTTGCTTAAATATGGGGGAACCCCTGTCATTTTTTTCACCATATTTCTGCAACCAGGATCGGCTCAAAGAGCCCGAGGCTGGTTATGCTTAGGAGGGGGGACCCCACGCAATTTTTTTTGAAAAAATAAGCACTTTCCCACCCCTTCCCACTGATATACATGCACGGATCTCATGGATCCGTGCATGCCTATCCAATCACGAATAAAAAAAAAAGGTCTGTTTTTTTTTAGCACTTTTTTACGAGTTGTAATTTTTCACGGCAGTGTTTGTTCTTTTTTGGCTTTGCACTTCTTAGTAAATGACCGAGATTCATACTTAAACAGCCGCGTTTTGACCGATGGTGTATTCATTCGTAATTTTTTACCTGAACTTGCAAAAAATTACGAATGCCCTCATCACTGCCGTGATTAGTGTTTAGTAAATTACCGAGATTAACCGAGATGACACTTTGAAGAAAAAACGGCATCTCGGTCAAAATCGGGAGCTTAGTAAATATACCCCAGTGAGTGTGAGTACATGGAGAGGTGTGCTGTCAATGAAGGCGGACCAGGGCCTGAGGAAGGGGAGGTGGTTGCAGCTCACCAGTAACATTAGTGCTGCCAGCATCATCTATTGACATAGGTGGTGGGCGGGCTTTTCTGTTGGAAATACTGTGCAGTGCAATGGAGGAAGTGGAACTAGTTCCCACTACCATTTCAGGTGGTGGAACGCAGTTCCACCTCATTCCCTCCCCCCCCCCCCCCCCCCCACACACACACACACATTAACCCCTGGGTGTAGGGTGCGCAGTGAGAAATATGAGTGGCCCAATAATAAGCCCTGTCCCCTGGACGAGATGTATAAGTCTTCTCTTAATTCTGATGTCCTTGTTGTTGGAGTAACATCCCTCTCAAAAAACAAGAAAGATAACAGAGTGTTCGATTATTCCACAGTGTACCACAACACAATGAAAGGGAAGTAACATTTTTCAAACTCACCTAATTAAGGGGAGATGCATTCGCATAAAGGTATCTTTGATGCTTCAAAACCTCATTATCTAGCTCTCAGGATGGATTTCGGGTTTGGACTCATCTGGGTTCAGGTAAAAATGTTCCTCAAAAGGTTTCTTTACAACTGGGTCAAAGCACCCCCACCCAGGTTGGAGTCCCAGGGCACATGTTGATTAGACAAATTGAAAATAATCTTCAGGAATATTGCGCTGCATAGTGAAAGCAAAGACATGCTTTTCCAGAACAAGGTAAGATTCAGGGCTGGGTGCTACTAAGAGGAGAGGGCCCGCTGCACTGCCTCCATCACGCATTAGTATGCCCTTGGGCTGGTACATAATGGCCAACTGATTAATAAGTTTAAGCTATTTAAAATTTTTGCATATGGTAAACGGAGCTACCAACTGTCATTTTTCAGACATGTGACAGTTGGTAGCTGATTGTCTGGAGCACCATTTCTCATACGCAATGAGTTTTAAATAGCTAAAAATAGGATTTTAATTACCTACTGGTAAATCCTTTTCTCATAGTCCATCGAGGATACTAGGAATCCATTTAGTACCATGGGGTATAGATGTGTCCACTAGGAGCCATGGGCCCTTTAAGAAATTGATAGTGTGGGCTGGCTCCTCCCTCTATACCCCTCCTACCAGACTCAGTCTAGGAAACTGTGCCCGAGGAGATGGACATACTTTGAGAGAAGGATAGATAAGGAAAGTGGTGAGATTACAAACCAGCACACACAGAACAAGCGGAAAGCCATGCTAACCCAACTTGAAACAGGACCAGCAACAGGTGAACCAAACAACAATACTTAACCAAGTAACAGTACAGGAAGAACGAAGCACCGTGCGGGCACCCAGTATCCTCTACAGACTACGAGAAAAGGATTTACCGGTAGGTAATTAAAATCCTATTTTCTCTTACATCCTAAGAGGGAATCCATTTAGTACCATGGGGAAGTACCAAAGCTCCCAAACTGGGTGGGAGAGTGCTGAGGTTCCTGCAGAACTTATTGACCAAACTGAAGGTCCCCAGAGGCCAAAGTATCGAACTTGTAGAACTTAGCAAACGTGTTTGAACCTGACCAAGTAGCTGCTCGGCAGAGCTGTAAACCCGATACACCCCGGACAGCTGCCCAAGAAAAACCCACCGACCTAGTAGAGTGGGCTTGTACAGATTTTGGAACCGGCAAACCTGCTGTGAAATAAGCATGCTGGATAGTGAGCCTGATCCAGTGCATAATTGACTGTTTCGAAGAAGGACACCCAATATTATTGTGATCATAAAGAACAAACAGCGAGTCCGATTTTTTGTGACGAGCTGTTCGTTTTGCATACACCTTCAAAGCCCTCACCACATCCAAAGACTTTGAAGTACTGTAGCAGAGGTGTCGGTAAAAATTGGAACCACAATAGGTTGGTTGATGTGAAACGCAGACACCACCTTAGGAAGAAATTGCTGACAAGTTCTGAGTTCAGCTCTGTCCTCATGGAAAATTAAATATGGGCTCTTGTGAGACAACACCCCCAGCTCTGACACATGACTTGCTGAAGCCAAGGCCAACAGTGTGACGGTCTTCCATGTAAGATATTTTACATCTACCTCCTGTAACGTTTCAAACCAGTATGATTGGAGGAATTGCAGCACCAAATTGAGATCCCAAGGTGTCGGGGGAGGCACAAAGGGAGGTTGTATGTGCAGAACACCTTTCAAGAATGGGAGAGAAGCCAATTGTTTCTGAAAGAAAATGGACAAGGCCGAAATCTGGACTTTTATGGAGCCCAGACGTAGGCCCACATCCACAACCGATTGCAGAAAAAAAGCAGGAAACGTCCCAGATGAAATTCCACCACAGATTATTGTCTGCTCTCACACTAAGAGACATATTTCTTCCAAATACGGTGGTAATATTTAGACGTAACCCCCTTCCTGGCTTGGACCATAGTCGGGGGGACTTTGTCAGGGATCCCTCTCCTGGCTAGAATCAGCTGTTCACCTTCCATGCCGTTAAACGTAGCCATGGTAAGTCTTGATAGACGAACGGGACCTGTTGCAGAAGATCCTCGCGAAGAGGTAGAGGCCACGGTTCTTCGAGGAGCATCTCCAGAAGGTCTGCATACCAGGCCTTCTCGGCCAGTCCGGAGCAATGAGTATTGCTTGAACCTTTTCCCTTTTTATTCTTTTCAAAATTCTTGGGATCAGAGGAAACACGTACACCATCTGATAGACCCATGGAGTCGTCAGAGCGTCCACTGCCACTGCCTGTGGGTCTCTCGACCTGGAACAATACCGCTTGAGCTTCTTGTTGAGATGAGAGACCATCATGTCGATCTGTGGATATCCCCACTGATGTGTCAAGCACCTGAAAACCTCCAGGTGAAGGCCCCACTCCCCCGGGTGCAGGTCGTGTCTGCTCAGGAAGTCTGCTTCCCAGTTGTCTACTCCCGGAATGAACACTGCCGAGAGGAAAATTCTTGACACCTCTTACATTGCAGCTCTGCTTTTCATTCCTCCCTGTCGATTTATGTACGACACTGCTGTCACATTGTCCAACTGGACCTGAATAGCCTGATTCTGAAGAAGAGATGAGGCCTGCAGTATATAGCCCCTAGTTCCAGAATGTTGATTGGAAGGATGACCTCCTGACTTGACCATTTTCCTTGAAACTGCCCTGGGTGACTGCTCCCCAACCTCTGAGGCTTGCGTCTGTAGTTAGCAGAATCCAATTCTGAATCCCGAACCGTCGACCCTCGATTAGGTGAGAAGTCAGAAGCCACCATAGAACAGAGATCCTGGCTTTTGGTGACAGATGGATCCTCTGGTGCATATGAAGATGTGATCCGGACCATTTGTCCAACAGATCGAGCTGGAAGGGTCTTGCATGAAACCTTCCATACTGAAGCGCCTCGTAAGAGGCCACCATTTTCCCCAGAAGGTGTATGCAGAGATGTATCCAGGTTGGCTTCAGGACGTCCCAAACCAATTGACTGAATTACCAATGCCTTTTCCACCGGAAGGAACACTTTTTGCGACTCTGTGTCTAGTATCATTCCCAAGAATGGAAGCCTCCGTGTTGGCTCTAGGTGAGATTTCGGAAGATTTAGAATCCACCCGTGATCCAAGAGTATTCTGGTTTTGAGGCCAATGCTGTCCAACAACCTCTCCCTGGATGGCACCTTTATTAGAAGATCGTCCAGGTACGGAATTATGTTCACTTCCTGTTTGCGAAGGAGAAACATCATCTCTGCCATCAACTTGGTAAACACCCTCGGTGCCGTGGAGAGACTAAATGGCAGGGACTGGAACTGGTAGTGGACAGTCCTGCAGTGCAAACCGTAGATAAGCCTGGTGAGGCGGCCAGATCAGAATGTGAAGGTATGCATCCTTGATATCCAGAGACACTAGGAATTGCCCTTCTTCAAGACCTGAGATTACCACTCTCAGAGACTCCATCTTGAATTTGAACACTCGTAAGTACGGGTTCAATGACTTGAGGTTCAAAATCGGTCTTACCGAACCGTCCGGTTTTGGTACTACACACAAGTTGGAATAATATCCCTTGTTTTCTAGATGAGGTGGAACTGGAACAATGACCCGAGTCAGTTTTTGAATGGCGTCCTGTAAGGTTATACTTGCATCTTGTGAAACTGGTAAGCCTGAATTGAAGAATCTGTGAGGTGGGAGCTCCTGAAACTCCAGTCTGTAGCCTTGGGAAATAAGATCTATGAACCAGGGATCCTGGCATGATGTTGTCCAAATGTGACTGAAAAATTTTAGTCGGGCTCCCACCTGCCAGTCTTCCAGGCATCGCGGTCCACCATCATGCTGAAGGCTTTGAGGAAGCAGAGCTTGAGCTCTGTTTCTGAGAACCAGCAATTGCTGGTTTTCATGGTTTACCTCTAGCGCCTCTGGTGGTTGTAGAAGAACCCTTAAACTTGGCAGTCCAAAAGGACTGTAGATTAGGTCCCGAGTAGGCTTTCTTGTCTGGGGGAGCTGCAGAGGGAAGATATGTGGACTTACCCACAGTAGCTCTGGAGATCCATTTGTCTAGTTCATCCCCAAATAATGCCTCTCCTGTGAAGGGTAGGCCTTCCACACCTTTCCTGGAGTCCATGTCAGCAGTCCACTGGCGTAGCCATAAACCTCTGTGTGCTGACACTGCCATAGCGGTGGTGCGTGCATTAAGCAAGCCTATATCTTTTATGGCTTCCACCATAAAATTCGCAGAGTTCTGTATATGTTGCAGGAGTAAAACAATTTCCCCTTGAGGCAAGGTACCTAACCCCTCAATTTGGTTACCCGACTACTTGGCGATGGCCTTAGTAATCCACCCACATTCTATAGTGGGTCTCTGAGCCACCCCAGCAGCTGTATATAAAGATTTCAGTGTATTCTCAAATCTACGATCAGCCGTGTCTTTTAGGGAGGCTGCACCCAGGACAGGCAATACATTTTTCCGTGACATCCTGGATACTGATGCGCCCACTATTGGTGGATTTTCCCATTTTTTTCCTATCCTCAGGAGGAAAAGGAAAAGATGATATCAACCTTTTAGAGATTTGAAATTTCCTATCAGGATTAACCCACAGTTCTTCAAACAGGGTATTTAGTTCCTGTGACACAGGAAAAGTGGATTTCTTTTATATTAAAATAAGTTTCCTCAGTCTCCTCTGGCACCTTATCAGGGATATGCAGAACTTCTCTGATAGCTTCTATGAGAGCCTCTATTCCCTGTGAGAGAGTAGCCTCCCCCACCTCTGAGTCCACCTCCCCCTCCTCCATGTCTGACCCCTCCTCATCAGAGTCAGACTGCAGGATATGGACCAAAGGACGTTTTTGCGGACAAATGGCAGGGGAATGAGACGCTGGTTTGGGTACTGTGTCTCTGTTCATAAACTCAATTATCGATTTTCTTAAGTAATGCGCCTCTTTCTCATTTCGGGACAACTTAGTAGAAATATTGGAAATCATTCCCCTAGTGGAATCCAGTCAAGCTGGCTATGCCCCGCTAGCCTGAAAAGGTACACTGCACTGAGTACACTGTAGTGAACCCCCTGGAGAAGAGGAACCCTGTGCCTTACATGAAACACACTCTTTGTCTGACATACTGTGACAGTGATATCACACACACACACACACACACACACACACACACACACACACACACACACACACACAATAAAAGGTTAAATGCACAATAAACCCACAAGGAGCCCTTCAAGAGAGACACAGAGATAGTCTGGAGCCTGCACACAGCGCCCTTACTGCTAATGCCATGCTTAGCCGGGTCGCAGACTAAGTACCCAGATTGAGGACTTAGAACACTAGTAAGCGTTCCCCCCCTGCTACGACCCCCTGGTACCGCTGAGGTAATCTGGAGTCTCTCCGGAGACATCCCTGTCAGTCAGCGTCTGTGTACACTGCAGAGGGAAAATGGTGCTGGTAAGCTGCTGGATCCGCTCATAGTGAAGCCCCGCCCCTTCAATGGCGCATGGTTTTCCCGCTTTTTTATACTGGCTGAGGTCATTTTTAGTGCTTGAAATGGAGTCAGTCTGTAATGCCAATCTGGGTACTGTGTACACCCGTAGTGTACTTAGACTCAGTTCGCTCCCTCAGAAGCGGTGCATCCGCACTGTGTATTGAGTCTGGAGAGTCATCCGCCTCCTGTAGAAGCCGTGCGTCTCTGTACCCTCATGACCCCATAATGGCCGGCGACCTGCTAACCGGCACGCCGGCTTAGTACTCACCACTCTTCTATCTTCTGGCTCTGTTAGGGGTGGCGGCGTGCTGCGGGAATGTACGCTTGCCATGGTGGGGCGTGCAAATAGTTCCCTCAGGAGCTAGTGTCCTGTCAGCGGGGAAAAGGACCATTAACCCTTCAAGAGGTTGGGCTCTTCCCCCCCATAAGTCCCACAAAGCAGGCAGGCTGGTGCCACCCAGTCCTGTCTGAAAATAACAAACATACAAAATAAATGCAGAAAACTCTTCAGGAGCTTCCATGTGACGTGACCGGCTCCTCCGGGCACATTTTCTAAACTGAGTCTGGTAGGAGGGGCATAGAGGGAGGAGCCAGCGCACACTATCAAATTCTTAAAGTGGCCATGGCTCCTAGTGGACCCATCTATACCCCATGGTACTAAATGGATTCCCAGTATCCTCTAGAATGTAAGAGAAACTCATTGAGAAATGGGCTCCTTTATCTCTCTCCACTTTATTTCTCTCCAAACCTTGATAAATCTCGCCCAGATACATCCAACTCAGAGTTGCCCGGAGATATGCAAAGATGTGTATGGTCACACTGTGCGTGCTAAAACTTGCTAGATGAGGCTGCATACGGAGCTGCACGAGGCTCACAATTAGGCCCATAATCTCTTTGTCCAAAGTATGAAAACCCTTTGTTTTTCCTGACACTGACCCTGAGCAACCTCCATGATTTAGGCAAATCACACACATCAATGGGGGTCATTCCAAGTTGATCGCTAGCTGCATTTGTTCGCAGCGCAGCAATCAGGCTAAAAAATGGCAGTTCTGCGCATGCGTATGCGGCACAATGCGCACGTGTGACGTACGGGTACAACGAACAATGTAGTTTTGCACAGGGTCTAGCGATGCATTTCAGTTGCACTGCTTGCCGCAGAGTGATTGACATGAAGTGGGCGTTTCTGGGTGGCAACTGACCGTTTTCAGGGAGTGTGCGGAAAAAAGCAGGCATGCCAGGAAAACGCAGACGTGGCTGGGCGGGTTTGTGACATCAAATCCGGAACTGAATAGTCTGAAGTGATCGCAAGCGCCGAGTAGGTTTTGAGCTACTCTGAAACTACACAAAAAGAATTTGTAGCCGCCATGCGATACAACCGGTCGCACTTCTGCTAAGCTAAAATACACTCCCCAGTGGGAGGCGGCATAGCGTTTGCACGGCTGCTAAAAACTGCTAGCGAGCGATCAACTCGGAATGACCCCCAATATTGTTACATTTGGAAGCAGGTATTGCTGATACCTTGTAATAAGAGAAATGTTCTGTGTTGCCAGATGTCACAAATCAGTGGATATCAGCGAAAACTGCTGACTTGTGTGTAATGTTAGAAGAAAGGCTTTGGTTTAATGCTTTAATGATGATGTATAGCAGTTTAGAATGATTATCAATTATTTGCAGACATGATTCCAGGGCTGCAGCTTGACCCCCTGACAACATTCCCAAAACATCCTCACCCACTACTCACAGCAACAGTCAGTGTATGTTCCAAAGGTGAAGTGATATAGATGTATATATTAGAGATGAGCGGGTTCGGTTTCTCTGAATCCGAACCCGCCCGAACTTCATGGTTTTTTTCACGGGTCCGAGCAGACTCGGATCCTCCCGCCTTGCTCGGTTAACCCGAGCGCGCCCGAACGTCATCATGACGCTGTCGGATTCTCGCGAGACTCGGATTCTATATAAGGAGCCGTGCGTCGCCGCCATTTTCACACGTGCATTGAGATTGATAGGGAGAGGACGTGGCTGGCGTCCTCTCCATTTAGATTAGAAGAGAGAGAAAGAGAGAGAGAGATTGACCTGATTTACTGGAGCTTAGGAGTACTGTAGAAGTGTAGAGAGTGCAGAGTTTACTAGTGACTGACCACAGTGACCACCAGACAGTGCAGTTTTATTTAATATATCCGTTCTCTGCCTGAAAAAAACGATACACACAGTGACTCAGTCACATACCATATCTGTGTGCACTGCTCAGCCCAGTGTGCTGCATCATCTATGTATATATATCTGACTGTGCTCAGCTCACACAGCTTATAATTGTGGGGGAGACTGGGGAGCACTGCAGTGCCAGTTATAGGTTATAGCAGGAGCCAGGAGTACATATTATATTAAAATTAAACAGTGCACACTTTTGCTGCAGGAGTGCCACTGCCAGTGTGACTGACCAGTGACCTGACCACACTGACCACCAGTATAGTGATACCCCTTTTACACTCGCAGAAAAATCCCGGGATATTGCACGTGAACGCGCATCATCCCGGGATTCTTCTCAGTGTAAATGGGTACAGGGACAATTTCCCGGGACGAGCATCCCGGGATTTCATCCCAGGTCAAAAGCAGGGTTGAACCCGGGACCGTCCCGGGAAGCTGGGTAGTGTGAAAGGGCCCGTCCCGGGATTCACTACCCGGGACTGTTAAAAGGCCTCCGATTGGAGCTTTCATGGGCTCAGAAAAGATGATGTCATCATTCAGAGCCCTGGGGAGCGTCCTTGATGCGTGTGAGGAAGGCAGCATGGCGACCTGGACAGACCAGGAGGTGAGAGAGTTGCTGAGCATTAGGGGAGAGGAGGAAATTATGAGGCAGATCACAGGCACAGTCAAAGATGCAGTCATTTATAAAAACATCTCCAAGATGCTGCAAGCCAGGGGAATCATCCGCACACAGCAGCAAGTGTTAAACAAAATGAAAACTCTTAAAAAGCATTTCCTTAAGGTGCATGACAACAACAGGAAAAAAGAGCGGTGTTGGCCGTATCGACTGGCAGTACTATGACATGTGCGCCAATATCTTTGGAAACACAGCTATATGCAGTCCGGTGAGTCTGTCTTCCAGTTCACAGTACACTGCTACAGAAGGCACTCCAGAAGAGACACAGACAAGCAGTGACGTCTGTCCATCATCACCGTTGTTAATTGACGACACACCTGAGGACAGCGACACATCATCCCAGCCGTCCATAAACACATCCAGAAACGACGACAGCATAACTGCAACCATTGAAGACGTCGTGGATGCTCAGACCAGTGACAGTGGGACTGTACAAAGTGCCGTCACCCCAACTTTACAGAAAAACAGTAAGTACATGTTTAGAAATTAACACTCATAGCACAAATCCACAATTGTTAATCATCCGGTTATGTGCGTAGTATGAGTGGCCAGTGTGGCGGCAGCGTGGCGAGCGCTAATGAGCCCCTTGCAGGATCACTGCGCTCAACACGCTGCTGGCACGGTGGCACACTTTGCATTTTCTGCCCCCACGCAGGGGGGCTTTGCATTTTTAAAAAAAGTTCAATGTTGCAGAGTAGCTAGTGTATAGGTGGATTAATGCCACAAACACGTTTGCTAACGCTGCTATTTTTATATACGCTCATTTTGTATTTCTTCTCTTCACAGTTTACACCGTACCGCCTAGAAGGAAGAAATTGAACAGAGCGGAGCAAGTGGCTAAAGCCATGTCAAATGTCCTTGTCGACCAACTCCGAGAGATGGACGCTACAATGTCCGCACAGGAGGATGCAAGGCTCGACAGGTTTCTAGAGGCAGAACGCCAAATGCATGATGCATTCCTTTCCCAAGTCATGACAATGCAGGAACGCATGAGTAGAGAGCAGTATGACCGCCACAGGGAATTGCACCAAATGAACATGGCGTTCTATGAGCGTATGACCAATACCTCAAGAGCACCAAACCAACACCACAACTCACAATACCCCCCTGAGCAGGGTTTTTCATCATTTAATCCTGGTCCATACTATGCCCCAAATACTGCACCATCTAGTGCGCCAAGCCCAGAGTTTACTGTATTGCGCAATTTGCCGTGAAACACAGTGAATTGCTTTTTTTGGTTGTTATTTGTTGTTAAATAACCACAGTGTGGTCATTGTTTATGCACAACTGTTTGTGCCTTCCTTCATTTTTTTCTATGTTCTGTTTTGTATAGTGTCTACATTAAAGCACTTTTTATTTATTTTTTACACAGTGATAATATACTGCAGGGACACTGTGGTTTATGGTGTTGTATCTACAAACCTACCAGTGTTTTTTTTTTATGCCAATAAAAACTTGTTTGCAAATCTAGGCATAACATTCCCATTTGTGCGTAAAGTAGACCATGTTTACAGTGTTTTCTACATTGTTTATGCATATATACTAGAGATGAGCGCCTGAAATTTTTCGGGTTTTGTGTTTTGGTTTTGGGTTCGGTTCCGCGGCTGTGTTTTGGGTTCGAACGCGTTTTGGCAAAACCTCACCGAATTTTTTTTGTCGGATTCGGGTGTGTTTTGGATTCGGGTGTTTTTTCCCAAAAACACTAAAAAACAGCTTAAATCATAGAATTTGGGGGTCATTTTGATCCCAAAGTATTATTAACCTCAAAAACCATAATTTACACTCATTTTCAGTCTATTCTGAATACCTCACACCTCACAATATTATTTTTAGTCCTAAAATTTGCACCGAGGTCGCTGTGTGAGTAAGATAAGCGACCCTAGTGGCCGACACAAACACCGGGCCCATCTAGGAGTGGCACTGCAGTGTCACGCAGGATGTCCCTTCCAAAAAACCCTCCCCAAACAGCACATGACGCAAAGAAAAAAAGAGGCGCAATGAGGTAGCTGTGTGAGTAAGATTAGCGACCCTAGTGGCCGACACAAACACCGGGCCCATCTAGGAGTGGCACTGCAGTGTCACGCAGGATGGCCCTTCCAAAAAACCCTCCCCAAACAGCACATGACGCAAAGAAAAAAAGAGGCGCAATGAGGTAGCTGTGTGAGTAAGATTAGCGACCCTAGTGGCCGACACAAACACCGGGCCCATCTAGGAGTGTCACTGCAGTGTCACGCAGGATGGCCCTTCCAAAAAACCCTCCCCAAACAGCACATGACGCAAAGAAAAAAAGAGGCGCAATGAGGTAGCTGACTGTGTGAGTAAGATTAGCGACCCTAGTGGCCGACACAAACACCGGGCCCATCTAGGAGTGGCACTGCAGTGTCACGCAGGATGTCCCTTCCAAAAAACCCTCCCCAAACAGCACATGACGCAAAGAAAAAAAGAGGCGCAATGAGGTAGCTGACTGTGTGAGTAAGATTAGCGACCCTAGTGGCCGACACAAACACCGGGCCCATCTAGGAGTGGCACTGCAGTGTCACGCAGGATGTCCCTTCCAAAAAACCCTCCCCAATCAGCACATGATGCAAAGAAAAAGAAAAGAAAAAAGAGGTGCAAGATGGAATTGTCCTTGGGCCCTCCCACCCACCCTTATGTTGTATAAACAAAACAGGACATGCACACTTTAACCAACCCATCATTTCAGTGACAGGGTCTGCCACACGACTGTGACTGATATGACGGGTTGGTTTGGACCCCCCCCAAAAAAGAAGCAATTAATCTCTCCTTGCACAAACTGGCTCTACAGAGGCAAGATGTCCACCTCATCTTCACCCTCCGATATATCACCGTGTACATCCCCCTCCTCACAGATTATCAATTCGTCCCCACTGGAATCCACCATCTCAGCTCCCTGTGTACTTTGTGGAGGCAATTGCTGCTGGTCAATGTCTCCGCGGAGGAATTGATTATAATTCATTTTAATGAACATCATCTTCTCCACATTTTCTGGATGTAACCTCGTACGCCGATTGCTGACAAGGTGAGCGGCGGCACTAAACACTCTTTCGGAGTACACACTTGTGGGAGGGCAACTTAGGTAGAATAAAGCCAGTTTGTGCAAGGGCCTCCAAATTGCCTCTTTTTCCTGCCAGTATAAGTACGGACTGTGTGACGTGCCTACTTGGATGCGGTCACTCATATAATCCTCCACCATTCTATCAATGTTGAGAGAATCATATGCAGTGACAGTAGACGACATGTCCGTAATCGTTGTCAGGTCCTTCAGTCCGGACCAGATGTCAGCATCAGCAGTCGCTCCAGGCTGCCCTGCATCACCGCCAGCGGGTGGGCTCGGAATTCTGAGCCTTTTCCTCGCACCCCCAGTTGCGGGAGAATGTGAAGGAGGAGATGTTGACAGGTCGCGTTCCGCTTGACTTGACAATTTTGTCACCAGCAGGTCTTTCAACCCCAGCAGACCTGTGTCTGCCGGAAAGAGAGATCCAAGGTAGGCTTTAAATCTAGGATCGAGCACGGTGGCCAAAATGTAGTGCTCTGATTTCAACAGATTGACCACCCGTGAATCCTTGTTAAGCGAATTAAGGGCTGCATCCACAAGTCCCACATGCCTAGCGGAATCGCTCCGTGTTAGCTCCTCCTTCAATGCCTCCAGCTTCTTCTGCAAAAGCCTGATGAGGGGAATGACCTGACTCAGGCTGGCAGTGTCTGAACTGACTTCACGTGTGGCAAGTTCAAAGGGCATCAGAACCTTGCACAACGTTGAAATCATTCTCCACTGCACTTGAGACAGGTGCATTCCACCTACTATATCGTGCTCAATTGTATAGGCTTGAATGGCCTTTTGCTGCTCCTCCAACCTCTGAAGCATATAGAGGGTTGAATTCCACCTCGTTACCACTTCTTGCTTCAGATGATGGCAGGGCAGGTTCAGTAGTTTTTGGTGGTGCTCCAGTTTTCTGTACGTGGTGCCTGTACGCCGAAAGTGTCCCGCAATTCTTCTGGCCACCGACAGCATCTCTTGCACGCCCCTGTCGTTTTTTAAAAAATTCTGCACCACCAAATTCAAGGTATGTGCAAAACATGGGACGTGCTGGAATTGGCCCAGATTTAATGCACACACAATATTGCTGGCGTTGTCCGATGCCACAAATCCACAGGAGAGTCCAATTGGGGTAAGCCATTCCGCGATGATCTTCCTCAGTTGCCGTAAGAGGTTTTCAGCTGTGTGCGTATTCTGGAAAGCGGTGATACAAAGCGTAGCCTGCCTAGGAAAGAGTTGGCGTTTGCGAGATGCTGCTACTGGTGCCGCCGCTGCTGTTCTTGCGGCGGGAGTCCATACATCTACCCAGTGGGCTGTCACAGTCATATAGTCCTGACCCTGCCCTGCTCCACTTGTCCACATGTCCGTGGTTAAGTGGACATTGGGTACAGCTGCATTTTTTAGGACACTGGTGACTCTTTTTCTGAGGTCTGTGTACATTTTCGGTATCGCCTGCCTAGAGAAATGGAACCTAGATGGTATTTGGTACCGGGGACACAGTACCTCCAACAAGTCTCTAGTTGGCTCTGCAGTAATGATGGATACCGGAACCACGTTTCTCACCACCCAGGATGCCAAGGCCTCAGTTATCCGCTTTGCAGTAGGATGACTGCTGTGATATTTCATCTTCCTCGCAAAGGACTGTTGAACAGTCAATTGCTTACTGGAAGTAGTACAAGTGGGCTTACGACTTCCCCTCTGGGATGACCATCGACTCCCAGCGGCAACAACAGCAGCGCCAGCAGCAGTAGGCGTTACACGCAAGGATGCATCGGAGGAATCCCAGGCAGGAGAGGACTCGTCAGAATTGCCAGTGACATGGCCTGCAGGACTATTGGCATTCCTGGGGAAGGAGGAAATTGACACTGAGGGAGTTGGTGGGGTGGTTTGCGTGAGCTTGGTTACAAGAGGAAGGGATTTACTGGTCAGTGGACTGCTTCCGCTGTCACCCAAAGTTTTTGAACTTGTCACTGACTTATTATGAATGCGCTGCAGGTGACGTATAAGGGAGGATGTTCCGAGGTGGTTAACGTCCTTACCCCTACTTATTACAGCTTGACAAAGGGAACACACGGCTTGACACCTGTTGTCCGCATTTCTGGTGAAATACCTCCACACCGAAGAGCTGATTTTTTTGGTATTTTCACCTGGCATGTCAACGGCCATATTCCTCCCACGGACAACAGGTGTCTCCCCGGGTGCCTGACTTAAACAAACCACCTCACCATCAGAATCCTCCTGGTCAATTTCCTCCCCAGCGCCAGCAACACCCATATCCTCCTCATCCTGGTGTACTTCAACACTGACATCTTCAATCTGACTATCAGGAACTGGACTGCGGGTGCTCCTTCCAGCACTTGCAGGGGGCGTGCAAATGGTGGAAGGCGCATGCTCTTCACGTCCAGTGTTGGGAAGGTCAGGCATCGCAACCGACACAATTGGACTCTCCTTGTGGATTTGGGATTTCAAAGAACGCACAGTTCTTTGCGGTGCTTTGCCTTTTGCCAGCTTGAGTCTTTTCAGTTTTCTAGCGAGAGGCTGAGTGCTTCCATCCTCATGTGAAGCTGAACCACTAGCCATGAACATAGGCCAGGGCCTCAGCCGTTCCTTGCCACTCCGTGTGGTAAATGGCATATTGGCAAGTTTACGCTTCTCCTCCGACAATTTTATTTTAGGTTTTGGAGTCCTTTTTTTACTGATATTTGGTGTTTTGGTTTTGACATGCTCTGTACTATGCCATTGGGCATCGGCCTTGGCAGACGACGTTGCTGGCATTTCATCGTCTCGGCCATGACTAGTGGCAGCAGCTTCAGCACGAGGTGGAAGTGGATCTTGATCTTTCCCTAATTTTGGAACCTCAACATTTTTGTTCTCCATATTTTAATAGGCACAACTAAAAGGCACCTCAGGTAAACAATGGAGATGGATGGATTGGATACTAGTATACAATTATGGACGGGCTGCCGAGTGCCGACACAGAGGTAGCCACAGCCGTGAACTACCGCACTGTACTGTGTCTGCTGCTAATATAGACTGGTTGATAAAGAGATAGTATACTCGTAACTAGTATGTATGTATAAAGAAAGAAAAAAAAAACACGGTTAGGTGGTATATACAATTATGGACGGGCTGCCGAGTGCCGACACAGAGGTAGCCACAGCCGTGAACTACCGCACTGTACTGTGTCTGCTGCTAATATATAGACTGGTTGATAAAGAGATAGTATACTCGTAACTAGTATGTATGTATAAAGAAAGAAAAAAAAACCACGGTTAGGTGGTATATACAATTATGGACGGGCTGCCGAGTGCCGACACAGAGGTAGCCACAGCCGTGAACTACCGCACTGTACTGTGTCTGCTGCTAATATATAGACTGGTTGATAAAGAGATAGTATACTCGTAACTAGTATGTATGTATAAAGAAAGAAAAAAAAACCACGGTTAGGTGGTATATACAATTATGGACGGGCTGCCGAGTGCCGACACAGAGGTAGCCACAGCCGTGAACTACCGCACTGTACTGTGTCTGCTGCTAATATATAGACTGGTTGATAAAGAGATAGTATACTCGTAACTAGTATGTATGTATAAAGAAAGAAAAAAAAACCACGGTTAGGTGGTATATACAATTATGGACGGGCTGCCGAGTGCCGACACAGAGGTAGCCACAGCCGTGAACTACCGCACTGTACTGTGTCTGCTGCTAATATAGACTGGTTGATAAAGAGATAGTATACTACTAATATTATATATACTGGTGGTCAGGTCACTGGTCACTAGTCACACTGGCAGTGGCACTCCTGCAGCAAAAGTGTGCACTGTTTAATTTTAATATAATATTATGTACTCCTGGCTCCTGCTATAACCTATAACTGGCACTGCAGTAGTGCTCCCCAGTCTCCCCCACAATTATAAGCTGTGTGAGCTGAGCAGTCAGACAGATATATAATATATATAGATGATGCAGCACACTGGCCTGAGCCTGAGCAGTGCACACAGATATGGTATGTGACTGACTGAGTCACTGTGTGTATCGCTTTTTTCAGGCAGAGAACGGATATATTAAATAAACTGCACTGTGTGTCTGGTGGTCACTCACTATATAATATATTATGTACTCCTGGCTCCTGCTATAACCTATAACTGGCACTGCAGTAGTGCTCCCCAGTCTCCCCCACAATTATAAGCTGTGTGAGCTGAGCAGTCAGACAGATATATATAATATTATATATAGATAATAGATGATGCAGCACACTGGCCTGAGCCTGAGCAGTGCACACAGATATGGTATGTGACTGAGTCACTGTGTGCTGTGTATCGCTTTTTTCAGGCAGAGAACGGATTATATTATGTACTCCTGGCTCCTGCTATAACCTATAACTGGCACTGCAGTAGTGCTCCCCAGTCTCCCCCACAATTATAAGCTGTGTGAGCTGAGCAGTCAGACAGATATATATAATATTATATATAGATAATAGATGATGCAGCACACTGGCCTGAGCCTGAGCAGTGCACACAGATATGGTATGTGACTGAGTCACTGTGTGCTGTGTATCGCTTTTTTCAGGCAGAGAACGGATTATAAATAAAAGTGGTGGTCACTGGTCACTATCAGCAAAACTCTGCACTGTACACTACTGAGTACTCCTAATGCTCCCCAAAATTAGTAAATCAAGTGTCTCTCTAATCTATTCTAATTCTAAACGGAGAGGACGCCAGCCACGTCCTCTCCCTATCAATCTCAATGCACGTGTGAAAATGGCGGCGACGCGCGGCTCCTTATATAGAATCCGAGTCTCGCGATAGAATCCGAGCCTCGCGAGAATCCGACAGCGTCATGATGACGTTCGGGCGCGCTCGGGTTAACCGAGCAAGGCGGGAAGATCCGAGTCGCTCGGACCCGTGAAAAAAAACATGAAGTTCTGGCGGGTTCGGATTCAGAGAAACCGAACCCGCTCATCTCTAATATATACACAGTTGCTGGCAATGTGTTTTTTTTGGAAAAACATAAATAATGAACCCAAAGATCAAAGGTGGAATACAAAATAAAAACATTTTCATTCACCAAACATGTTGTGCTGATTCTTAAACACTATTGTACCAGTGCTGCAAGGTTGGACGTAATAGTGTGGCGTATTTGTTCTGCAGCGGAGTTTGAGGCAGTCCCAAACAAAGCACCTTCCACATGTGGGTTTATAACCTCAGGGTCCTGCACAGTCCACTCAGGAAGGAATAGCTCATTTTGCAGTTCACAGATGTTGTGCAGTATACAGCACGCAGCTACTACATTAGGCATATTCATAAGGTCCACATCATTGCGCTTCATCAAACAACGCCATCTTCCTTTTAACCTGCCAAAGGCGTTCTCAACCACCATCCTTGCTGAACTCAGGGTGTGAGTATAGGTTTGTTGCTCTGGGGTTAACTGGACCTGTTGGGTGTAGCCTTTCATAATCCAGGGGCGTAAAGGGTATGCAGCATCCCCGATGATGTGGACAGGGATCTCCACCCCATTCACAATCTTTGCACACTCTTTGGGGTACAGCCAGCCTCCCTGCTTCTCCTCTACGATGTTGTACAGGTCAGAATTGGCAAGAACTCGGGAGTCATGAGATCGGCCTGGCCAGCCAATAAACACATCTGGGAAACTAAAGAACAGTAAAATTGAAAACAATTAGAATGTAAAACTCACACATGCAACTCATCCCACCACCCCAAAAATAAACACTTACCAATAGTTGTGGTCCACAACAGCCTGTAATATGATGGAGTGCCAGCCCTTCCTATTAAAATAGTCAGCATGGTTGTCACGTGGGGCAATAATGGGGATGTGTGTCCCATCAATCGCTCCTCCACACTGCGGATAGCCTCGCTTCACAAATCCAATGATGGTATCCTGTAAGCGCTGTCCTTGTGGTAGAGATATGAAGCGCTTGTATAAGGTAGATACAATTGCTTTAGTCACCTGGTGGACTATGACACAGCAGGTGGAGATTGCAACACCGAACAAGCATGAGACTGAGCGGTACTCTCCTGGGGTAGCATACCACCACAATGCAATAGCTAATCTCCTGCGTGCCTCGATGGGTCTCCTAAGCCTGGTGGTCTGCATGTCAAGTGCTGGGGTAAGTAATTCCAGGATGTAGTTAAAGGTTGCACGAGACACACGGAAGTTAGCCATCCACTCCTCATCCTGGTAAGCTTCCACGGTCCTCATAAAGGCTTCTCCGTGCCGGCGATCTCTGGACCAAAATGAGCGGTTAGGGCCCATACTCACGCTCAGTATGATACTCATCCTGGATGATATGAAGGCTCTCCTCCTGCGCAAATATTGGCGGCGACTAGCAGCCCTATCCAGCATAAATTGCGCCCTCCTCCTCCTCATAAAATATATGTGCCGTATACTGCACAGTGTGATAAGCTGCATCATGCTGTCAGTGGCTGTATGAAACATCTGCAAAGCAGAAAGAATCATGAGCTCAGGCATACACACTGGTACTCCGTCGGCCATGACTGCAGCAATGGTGTGAGCAGGCACCACCCCTCCCTTTGTTGACTAGTGTGACCTCATCAATGTGAGCCAGAAAAGGCCATTTCTAATGACACACATGTGCATTTGCAGGGATATCCCGGGATCAGTGTAAATGGGGCTGTCCCGGGTCGATCCCAGGTCTTAGTGCAGTGTGAAAGGGGTCAGTCCCGGGAAGGCATCCCGGGACGCATCCCGGGAAGCATCCCGGGAGTGACCCGGGAGTGCGAGTGTAAAAGTGGTATTAGTAGTATACTATATTGTGATTGCCTGAAAAAGTTAAACACTCGTCGTGTGACTTCACTTGTGTGGTGTTTTTTTTTTTATTCTATAAAAAACTCATTCTGCTGACAGACAGTGTCCAGCAGGTCCGTCATTATATAATATATACCTGTCCGGCTGCAGTAGTGATATATATATATTTTTTATATCATTATTTATCATCCAGTCGCAGCAGACACAGTACGGTAGTTCACGGCTGTAGCTACCTCTGTGTCGGCACTCGGCAGTCCATCCATAATTGTATACCACCTACCCGTGGTTTTTTTTTCTTTCTTCTTTATACATACATACATACTACTACATCTCTTTATCAACCAGTCTATATTAGCAGCAGACACAGTACAGTACGGTAATCCACGGCTGTAGCTACCTCTGTGTCGGCACTCGGCAGTCCGTCCATAATTGTATACCACCTACCCGTGTTTTTTTTTTCTTTCTTCTTTATACATACATACTACTACATCTCTTTATCAACCAGTCTATATTAGCAGCAGACACAGTACAGTACGGTAGTCCACGGCTGTAGCTACCTCTGTGTCGGCACTCGGCAGTCCGTCCATAATTGTATACCACCTACCCGAGGTTTTTTTTTCTTTCTTCTTTATACATACATACTACTACATCTCTTTATCAACCAGTCTATATTAGCAGCAGACACAGTACAGTACGGTAGTTCACGGCTGTGGCTACCTCTGTGTCGGCACTCGGCAGTCCGTCCATAATTGTATACCACCTACCCGTGGTTTTTTTTTCTTTCTTCTTTATACTTATACATACTACTACATCTCTTTATCAACCAGTCTATATTAGCAGCAGACACAGTACAGTACGGTAGTCCACGGCTGTAGCTACCTCTGTGTCGGCACTCGGCAGTCCGTCCATAATTGTATACCACCTACCCGTGGTTTTTTTTTCTTTCTTCTTTATACTTATACATACTACTACATCTCTTTATCAACCAGTCTATATTAGCAGCAGACACAGTACAGTACGGTAGTCCACGGCTGTAGCTACCTCTGTGTCGGCACTCGGCAGTCCGTCCATAATTGTATACCACCTACCCGTGGTTTTTTTTTCTTTCTTCTTTATACTTATACATACTACTACATCTCTTTATCAACCAGTCTATATTAGCAGCAGACACAGTACAGTACGGTAGTTCACGGCTGTAGCTACCTCTGTGTCGGCACTCGGCAGTCCGTCCATAATTGTATACTAGTATCCATCCATCTCCATTGTTTACCTGAGGTGCCTTTTAGTTGTGCCTATTAAAATATGGAGAACAAAAATGTTGAGGTTCCAAAATTAGGGAAAGATCAAGATCCACTTCCACCTCGTGCTGAAGCTGCTGCCACTAGTCATGGCCGAGACGATGAAATGCCAGCAACGTCGTCTGCCAAGGCCGATGCCCAATGTCATAGTACAGAGCATGTCAAATCCAAAACACCAAATATCAGTAAAAAAAGGACTCCAAAACCTAAAATAAAATTGTCGGAGGAGAAGCGTAAACTTGCCAATATGCCATTTACCACACGGAGTGGCAAGGAACGGCTGAGGCCCTGGCCTATGTTCATGGCTAGTGGTTCAGCTTCACATGAGGATGGAGGCACTCAGCCTCTCGCTAGAAAAATGAAAAGACTCAAGCTGGCAAAAGCAGTAGCACCGCAAAGAACTGTGCGTTCTTCGAAATCCCAAATCCACAAGGAGAGTCCAATTGTGTCGGTTGCGATGCCTGACCTTCCCAACACTGGACGTGAAGAGCATGCGCCTTCCACCATTTGCACGCCCCCTGCAAGTGCTGGAAGGAGCACCCGCAGTCCAGTTCCTGATAGTCAGATTGAAGATGTCAGTGTTGAAGTACACCAGGATGAGGAGGATATGGGTGTTGCTGGCGCTGGGGAGGAAATTGACCAGGAGGATTCTGATGGTGAGGTGGTTTGTTTAAGTCAGGCACCCGGGGAGACACCTGTTGTCCGTGGGAGGAATATGGCCGTTGACATGCCTGGGGAAAATACCAAAAAAATCAGCTCTTCGGTGTGGAGGTATTTCAACAGAAATGCGGACAACAGGTGTCAAGCCGTGTGTTCCCTTTGTCAAGCTGTAATAAGTAGGGGTAAGGACGTTAACCACCTCGGAACATCCTCCCTTATACGTCACCTGCAGCGCATTCATAATAAGTCAGTGACAAGTTCAAAAACTTTGGGTGACAGCGGAAGCAGTCCACTGACCAGTAAATCCCTTCCTCTTGTAACCAAGCTCACGCAAACCACCCCACCAACTCCCTCAGTGTCAATTTCCTCCTTCCCCAGGAATGCCAATAGTCCTGCAGGCCATGTCACTGGCAATTCTGACGAGTCCTCTCATGCCTGGGATTCCTCCGATGCATCCTTGCGTGTAACGCCTACTGCTGCTGGCGCTGCTGTTGTTGCTGCTGGGAGTCGATGGTCATCCCAGAGGGGAAGTCGTAAGACCACTTTTACTACTTCCACCAAGCAATTGACTGTCCAACAGTCCTTTGCGGGGAAGATGAAATATCACAGCAGTCATCCTACTGCAAAGCGGATAACTGAGGCCTTGGCATCCTGGGTGGTGAGAAACGTGGTTCCGGTATCCATCATTACTGCAGAGCCAACTAGAGACTTGTTGGAGGTACTGTGTCCCCGGTACCAAATACCATCTAGGTTCCATTTCTCTAGGCAGGCGATACCGAAAATTTACACAGACCTCAGAAAAAGAGTCACCAGTGTCCTAAAAAATGCAGCTGTACCCAATGTCCACTTAACCACGGACATGTGGACAAGTGGAGCAGGGCAGGGTCAGGACTATATGACTGTGACAGCCCACTGGGTAGATGTATGGACTCCCGCCGCAAGAACAGCAGCGGCGGCACCAGTAGCAGCATCTCGCAAACGCCAACTCTTTCCTAGGCAGGCTACGCTTTGTATCACCGCCTTCCAGAATACGCACACAGCTGAAAACCTCTTACGGCAACTGAGGAAGATCATCGCGGAATGGCTTACCCCAATTGGACTCTCCTGTGGATTTGTGGCATCGGACAACGCCAGCAATATTGTGTGTGCATTAAATATGGGCAAATTCCAGCACGTCCCATGTTTTGCACATACCTTGAATTTGGTGGTGCAGAATTATTTAAAAAACGACAGGGGCGTGCAAGAGATGCTGTCGGAGGCCAGAAGAATTGCGGGACACTTTCGGCGTACAGGCACCACGTACAGAAGACTGGAGCACCACCAAAAACTACTGAACCTGCCCTGCCATCATCTGAAGCAAGAAGTGGTAACGAGGTGGAATTCAACCCTCTATATGCTTCAGAGGTTGGAGGAGCAGCAAAAGGCCATTCAAGCCTATACAACTGAGCACGATATAGGAGGTGGAATGCACCTGTCTCAAGCGCAGTGGAGAATGATTTCAACGTTGTGCAAGGTTCTGCTGCCCTTTGAACTTGCCACACGTGAAGTCAGTTCAGACACTGCCAGCCTGAGTCAGGTCATTCCCCTCATCAGGCTTTTGCAGAAGAAGCTGGAGACATTGAAGGAGGAGCTAACACGGAGCGATTCCGCTAGGCATGTGGGACTTGTGGATGGAGCCCTTAATTCGCTTAACAAGGATTCACGGGTGGTCAATCTGTTGAAATCAGAGCACTACATTTTGGCCACCATGCTCGATCCTAGATTTAAAGCCTACCTTGGATCTCTCTTTCCGGCAGACACAAGTCTGCTGGGGTTGAAAGACCTGCTGGTGAGAAAATTGTCAAGTCAAGCGGAACGCGACCTGTCAACATCTCCTCCTTCACATTCTCCCGCAACTGGGGGTGCGAGGAAAAGGCTCAGAATTCCGAGCCCACCCGCTGGCGGTGATGCAGGGCAGTCTGGAGCGACTGCTGATGCTGACATCTGGTCCGGACTGAAGGACCTGACAACGATTACGGACATGTCGTCTACTGTCACTGCATATGATTCTCTCACCATTGAAAGAATGGTGGAGGATTATATGAGTGACCGCATCCAAGTAGGCACGTCACACAGTCCATACTTATACTGGCAGGAAAAAGAGGCAATTTGGAGGCCATTGCACAAACTGGCTTTATTCTACCTAAGTTGCCCTCCCACAAGTGTGTACTCCGAAAGAGTGTTTAGTGCCGCCGCTCACCTTGTCAGCAATCGGCGTACGAGGTTACATCCAGAAAATGTGGAGAAGATGATGTTCATTAAAATGAATTATAATCAATTCCTCCGCGGAGACATTGACCAGCAGCAATTGCCTCCACAAAGTACACAGGGAGCTGAGATGGTGGATTCCAGTGGGGACGAATTCATAATCTGTGAGGAGGGGGATGTACACGGTGATATATCGGAGGATGATGATGAGGTGGACATCTTGCCTCTGTAGAGCCAGTTTGTGCAAGGAGAGATTAATTGCTTCTTTTTTGGGGGGGGGTCCAAACCAACCCGTCATATCAGTCACAGTCGTGTGGCAGACCCTGTCACTGAAATGATGGGTTGGTTAAAGTGTGCATGTCCTGTTTTGTTTATACAACATAAGGGTGGGTGGGAGGGCCCAAGGACAATTCCATCTTGCACCTCTTTTTTCTTTTATTTTTCTTTGCGTCATGTGCTGTTTGGGGAGGGTTTTTTGGAAGGGACATCCTGCGTGACACTGCAGTGCCACTCCTAAATGGGCCCGGTGTTTGTGTCGGCCACTAGGGTCGCTTATCTTACTCACACAGTCAGCTACCTCATTGCGCCTCTTTTTTTCTTTGCGTCATGTGCTGTTTGGGGAGGGTTTTTTGGAAGGGCCATCCTGCGTGACACTGCAGTGCCACTCCTAGATGGGCCCGGTGTTTGTGTCGGCCACTAGGGTCGCTAATCTTACTCACACAGCTACCTCATTGCGCCTCTTTTTTTCTTTGGGTCATGTGCTGTTTGGGGAGGGTTTTTTGGAAGGGACATCCTGCGTGACACTGCAGTGCCACTCCTAAATGGGCCCGGTGTTTGTGTCGGCCACTAGGGTCGCTAATCTTACTCACACAGCTACCTCATTGCGCCTCTTTTTTTCTTTGCGTCATGTGCTGTTTGGGGAGGGTTTTTTGGAAGGGACATCCTGCGTGACACTGCAGTGCCACTCCTAGATGGGCCAGGTGTTTGTGTCGGCCACTAGGGTCGCTTAGCTTAGTCATCCAGCGACCTCGGTGCAAATTTTAGGACTAAAAATAATATTGTGAGGTGTGAGGTATTCAGAATAGACTGAAAATGAGTGGAAATTATGGTTTTTGAGGTTAATAATAATATGGGATCAAAATGACCCCCAAATTCTATGATTTAAGCTGTTTTTTAGGGTTTTTTGAAAAAAACACCCGAATCTAAAACACACCCGAATCCGACAAAAAAAATTCGGTGAGGTTTTGCCAAAACGCGGTCGAACCCAAAACACGGCCGCGGAACCGAACCCAAAACCAAAACACAAAACCCGAAAAATTTCAGGCGCTCATCACTAGTATATATAGATATACATGGTCACTGTTCAAAGTTTTTTGGAGCTTCACTGCAGGAACTGATAGCATCTTCAGAAGGCGTTAGCTCTCTGAGCCCTGCTCCTTTCCACTGGAAGGAGGTTCTGCATGTGAAGAGGGACCCGTTTGGAGCTCTTCACTTCCACTAGCCCTAGCTGTGCTCCAGCATTTAAGCGTTTGGCACTACAAATTGCTGGCAGAGGTGTGAGTGTTAGGGTTCACAGGACAGCTGCTCTCTGGAGCTGTTATACCACAGCTGGAGCAATGCTGCATCTCTATAGGATTTGTGTCAGCCGCTGCAACTCGTGGTGAGCTAAAGACATAAATTATGTGGTGAAATCAGATCAGGGGCGTTTCAACAGAGGAGCAGAGATTTTTTTATATATATATATATATATATAGGTAAGCAAAGTCGACGGCACTCCCAAGTTCCCTAAGTAAATGTAGCAATGGTTTAAATGCCGGTGCCCTCCCTGAGGTATACAGTGCACCTGTACCCTGATGTATAGAATGTGGTTGCGGGCGGCACTCTCGGCGTAAATGAAGACAGACACGTAAGTCTTTTAAGTCATCAACGTTTCAATGTCCAGAGTGACGAAAATGTCACTCTGGACATTGAAACGTTGATGACTTAAAAGACTTACGTATCTGTCTTCATTTACGCCGAGAGTGCCGCCCGCAACCACATTCTATATATATATATATATATATATATATATATATACACACACACACACACACACACACACACACACACATATATGTATATATACATACACAATTATATATATGTTATTTATGGAGAGTGCCGTACCTGCTGCTGTATAAGTGGAGACGCACTGGCTGTGCTTTCTCCGGTAAAGGCAACCCTATCCATTCATCTATTTTACTACTGCATGGGCTTTTCCTACCTGTCTTCTTTGAGGACATTTTATTGAGCATTTGCACACAGTGTTCTGGAGTATAGCTGAGCAGCACAAGGACAGAAACACGGCGTGGCATCATCAGCGCTGTGATCAGCGGCCCGGGCTCATCTCCTTCCAGTGACGTGTGGTGTAGTGGCCGGCGACTGTGATACGCTGGGAACGGGATGCAGTGTGAGCGGCCTGGCCACCAGCGCTTCTTTCTTTGTGGGATCCAGGAGCCTGAGGTGCAGTGCTTTGGAGACATCAGGACCGGGACTGTGTGCAGCTGTTCTGACAGCCTTGGGTGCGCTGTGGGGGAGACATTCGTGGCACAGCGGCTGAGCATCTCCAGCAGCTAAGTACTGTGCAGGGACTCGATCAGCACCTATTCAGGTAATTGCACTTTCAGGAGTTTGAACTTAAGGAGTGTGCCTTTTGTGGGCACTTGGGGACTAGTGACTTTGATATTCTATCATGGCAGAACCCAGTGAACCATGGAGCCATTTGAACTTTCCGGTAGGGGACATTTACTCATACTCGGAAGCGGAGGCGGAGGCCATCCTTTGCAGTAAAGGGATGCGGGACGAAGCGGAGTCTCTTGCCCCTAACATTGTATTTAGAGACTTATTGAATTTAAAGAAAAAGGAAATTGATTTTCACTTACATAGTCTTACTCTCAGTGATTACTTTAAGTCTAAGAAAATACCTAGAGGTTTTTGTGTTCGTAACTGTCCGACCATCGGCAGACAGGACGCCCAGTTCTGCCGCCGATGGATCGCTATTCTTAATAAATGTTCTCTCGATCTAATTCTCTTGGTTATAGAGCAATCAACCAAGGAATTAGAGTCGATTAGAAGCAAAATTACAACCTTTGAGAATGTTAATGCGCCTATTCTTTTAGCTGATAAAGATTGTGATTGGATGCTTAAGATTCAGCAGCAAGTAGCACAATATAAGAAAGATTTGATGGATTTTAAGAGACAGAAATTGTCAAAAGTTGAAAATGATTATGAACGTCACACTGTGTACCGCTGGCTGTCTGGGCATAGAGAGAATGGGAATAGGCGGCAGTTTAGCTGCAGACCGCGGAAATTTTTTTCAAGATTTGATACAGATTCCTCGCAGGATACGAACAGTGAGTCTGAAAAGTTTAATCAGGCTACTGTCCCTTTAGGGGCCGCTACAAAAGCAATCACAGATGTAAGAAACGTAGATACACTAGGAGAGGGGGCCAGTGTGTGACAGGCAAAAGGCGAGTAGGCAGACCACCGAATGCAAGAAAGAAATAATTTGTAATTTGTCATCCTATGAGTTGTCTGATGCAGAAATTAGTTTATTGAATAAAGGTTTGTCATTTGTTCCTACAGTTCCTTTCAACCAGTTCCAGTGAAATATTGAAAAACATGCACTTCAACGTAAAATTAAATTAAAAGAATATTTTGGTACTGATAAATTGATTGATAAATCTGACAGTATTCCACAGAAACTGCAACAGTTTTGCAAAAAGTCTGCTTTTGAACCTTTGTCCAATAACGCCAGTCTAAAAACCTTCATGCGTTTACTTGATCAGGATGTATCTAAAGGGTTGAGTAGTAATGGTAGTTTTCATCCTAATTTAACCTTGCCTGAGAGAAAAGCATTAGAATCATTATCTAATAACTCTAACCTTATTATCAGACAGGCTGATAAGGGTGGGGCTATAGTCTTGCAGGACTTTCAGGATTATAATAACGAAGTCCTACGCCAACTATCGGTCTCTGAGGTGTATGTGAAACTACAGGCCAATCCAACGGCCACGTGTAAAAAGAAACTCTTAGAATGTTTGGAATGTGCAGTAACAGTGGGTTTAATTTCTGAGGAATTAATTGAGATCTTAGTACCTAAATTTCCGTTGGTGCCAATATTCTACCTATTGCCCAAAATTCATAAGGGATTGAAATCACCACCGGGCCGACCCATTGTGTCGGCCAGGGGTTCACTGTTACAACCCTTGGCTATATTCTTAGATTCACTGTTGCAGCCTTTATTAATGGACGAAAAAAGCTTTTTGTTAGACACTACTACCTTCCTGAATAGGCTGCGATCTGTTACTACGATTCCCTTAGATGGTTGGTTGGCAACCATAGATGTAGTTAGCCTTTATACGTCCATCCCCCACGAGTTGGGTTTGGCTGCTGTCAAACGGTTTTTGATGAAGAAAAATGTATTTGAAATGAGTAAGATTGAGGTGATTGTTATGCTATTAGAACTTATCCTTACCAACAATCTCTTCCTCTATGGCAAGCAATTCTACCTACAAACCCAAGGCTGTGCGATGGGTTCTTCGGTAGCACCGACATATGCCAACATCGTGATGTTTGCCATAGAGGAAGAGGCTTTTTATAGCAATGCTGCATTTAGACTTAATGCAGTGTTGTTTAATCGCTACATAGATGATCTATTTGTTCTCTGGAGGGGTGATGTGAATGAACTCACGTCTCTCATTGAACAGTATAATTTGGGTACTGGACCCATCAAATTTACCTTCACTGTAAGCCAAACAGAAATTAGTTTTTTAGACGTTAAGATTAATTACAGTGAGGGTAAATTAATTACCTCTGTCTTCTCCAAGCCCACTGACCGTAATCAACTACTGCACGCTCAAAGCTGTCATCCGGCCTCTTTGAAAAGAGGCTTGCCCTATGCACAGATGATCCGAATACGTAGGGTTAATAGTGATGCAGCAACTGCTGACAGACAAATTGATAGTCTGATCACAAAATTGTTGGCCAGGGGTTATGCAAAGGAATTACTGATGTCAGCCAAAACTAAAGTGATGTTGTTGAACAGGGAGGATCTTCTGCGGAAAAAAACACCACTAGTAGAACATCAGACAAGGTTCCCCTGGGTGAATCAATTCAATAAACAATCTGATATAATCACTAGGGTAGCCAAAAAACACTGGCCTAATATTGAAACAGACAAACAATTACAACTGTCAGGTTCAAGATTGATGCCATGTTATTCACGTGGCAGAAATCTTGAAGATTATTTGATGAAAACTGACATCTCTAAAATTAGATCTGGTGTGAATTTGACTACAGAAACTAACTTTCTTAGTTCACATAAAAGAGTTGGCTGTATTAGATGTGCCTGTGTAACGTGTCAGTTTTTACTGGCAGGAGATTTCTTCTATCATCCACATACGGGTAAAAAAATCATGATTAAATTTCTGCTAACATGTAATTCCACCCATGTAGTTTATCAAATCTTTTGCCCTTGTGGGCTCAGTTACATTGGGAAGACTGAAAGAAAATTTAAAGAGCGTATGACAGGGCATCGATCGGCCATTAGGAATGCATTGGAAGCAGGGACAAGTGAACAGCCTGTTGCGAGGCATTTTGCGATATGTAGACATCCTCTTAATAGCATTCACTATAGGATGATTGACCAGGTCCATTTTGATATTAGGGGTGGTGACAGGGCCACGAAATTATTACAACTTGAGGCCAGATGGATCGCTAGGCTGGATGTAATACATCCTAGGGGTTTAAATGAACAGATTTCTTTTGCTTGCTTTCTAAAATAAGGATATTAGTGCAAAGTAGCAATTGAATTGCATGCACAGTATTAATGAACTGTTATAACTGTGTGTATATTTTGTTGGACACATAGTTTCCTTTTTGCAGCTAGATGTCTGTTTCATTGCAATTTTGTAATATTGTAACTTTATCACACTCTCTGTCCTGTGTAGCTTTGATGCTGTCAGAGTGCTGGCTGCTAGTTTCTCCAGCTCAGTGTGTGCTTAATAATTTTTAATTAATTTACAAGGTGTGAGACACCTGTAAGGGGGTGGGGATGGCACATGAGGGGTATAAAGGTATGTGTTGTATGCTTTTCTGTTAATAAAGCCGGACGACAGTGGCACAGACCACTGAAACGTTGCTGTTACATCTTGTGTGAGGTGTGAAACTTCATTTATTTCACTGTGAGTGCCACGTCTGTATGCTGTGAATCGTCTTGTTCACGGAGGCACCGGTGGTTTGAACTGTTATTTATGGAGAATGCCGTACCTGCTGCTGTATATATATATATATATATATATATATACATACACACACACACACACACACACACACACACATATATATGTGTGTGTGTGTGTGTGTGTGTGTGTGTGTGTGTGTGTGTGTGTGTGTGTGTGTGTGTGTGTGTGTATATATATGTAACAGTAGAAGAATTGGCGCCCAGGGGTCGTATCAACACCCAATAATTAATAGGACCCTTATAGGATTTCACAAATTTAACTGATCAAACATTAGAACATAATGATAACATATTTCTTCATAAAATGTATTATAAAAACACAATGACAGATTCAATGTCCATAATCGCACAGAAATAGTGTAGTGAGTTTCTCCCACAATTGACACAATTCAGTTGCTGCACTGAGGAGAAATGTAGGTGAATCTCTACAGTCTCCTCCTTCTCCTTATTGTAGATTCGGAGGTAGCGTCATAAATAGAGATAAACCAACGCGTTTCGTCTTGTTCCAAGACTTCATCAGGAGTAAATCTACAATCGTGGGACATTTTACTCATACAACATCTTTAGAAACTCTAATTAAAAGGAGGAACATATCAAAAAGAAATGTGCAAAACATAGCATAACAGAGCAAAGAAAAAAAGGGGAAAAAAGGGGAAGAGGAAGACATCAGAAAATACTATGATTTCTTCATAAAACATACCTCAATTGATTGGTAAGTATTGTCAAATGAATAAATAAAACAATGAAAAAAATCGTCCTTGAATGCTTGAAAAAGACCCAATACACCACTGGGACTTATGATGCGTAGTCTGTCAAGCCTAATTGGAAAATATTTAATTGAATTACATTAAATACATACGTCATTAACTTGATAATGTTACACACTTCATGATGACCAATTAATACGTCTGAGTGATATAACACGTACCTTGTAGGTCAAATACTTGAGTGTGATACTCAGATACTCAGGTATGGGAGAAATTCATATGGGTATGGAACCTGGCAAATTCATTAATTGATGTTAATTGATATTAATGTTAGTCGGTGGGACCTCACCCACAACACATATTTAAACCATACTTAGGGCTAAGGGGTAGTCTCATAATAAAAATAATCTCCATAGATATAATTAGGAGAAATGTATAAAACACCAATAAAAGGTAGATAACCATGACTTTGTCATATACCACTTTTCACGCCAAAAAATAAACATGTATACATCTATAAATCAAGTTATGATGTTAGAAGTTAGGTTGCTAATAAATAATTATTAAATAATTATAAACATTATAGTCTATGATACATTACCAAGTAATACAGAGACAAATAGATAAATGGGGCCATATTCAAAATGGTGCCATAATCAAAAATGCTATGTGTGCAATAAATATTTAAAATCCTTACCCTCCAGTGAAACAGTGGTGGTAGCCCAGTATCTGTGTTATGGAACTCTGAACCAGGATCCACACTTAAATAGGTGGAAAGTGATGACATCACTTCCCTTGTTAGTGTGGTTGGTGCAATAAAACGAAATAAAAATCTCCTAAATGGTAAACTTTATTAGTCTTATACTACTCTAAACAAAAAATCCTATTGGCTAAAAAAACAATAAATTAACAAATACCTTATAAAAATAATTATACATTGGGAATAACCCCTGATTGATATAGTGTCCCATAATGCTCTTCTATACCATATGTTACTACGTGATTGAGAGGTGTTTGATTGATGGTGTTGAACATCCAATAGAGGGAGTGCGGGTGGGATAAACACCTTCCATCCTAATGTGGAGTGAATACTATAACCTGAAAATACCATAGGGAACATAACATTAAAGCTCTGCGCAGCTACAAACGTGTTGTAGTGGTAACACAATCCCCTCACACGTGTCCGATCGTGACTGATCCACCGCTCTCGTCCCCTGCATGTCTCATAACATGTCGCTGGAACGAAACCATTTGCGTTCCAGTGCCATGATGGCTTGCGCTCCACGGGGCCGGCGGTGTATTTCCCACCACGTGACTAAACCACATGATCGTTGGACATGTGATCAGAGGTGGCCAATGGCTATTATGGACCAGGTAACGTTGGAAACCAAACGGCCTGCGCAACTGTGTAATCAGTATAGAACCTATGGGGATGCAATTACTAGTTTACAAATAATGCTCACCCTTTTTTTAAAAAAATGAACAGATTTATAAGACAATATAGAAATAAATATGTTACAAAAAACTGTTAATAAATTATATTTATATTACTTATATGGTCTGTATAATAGCGCCATCTGTATTTCACTTATGGAAATGCGGCTAGTGGTACGATACATTCCATACATGCATCTTGATGTTATAATATTATAATTGGTAATGAACTGAATTCATTATGAGGTGAACACAAACTAAAAGGGATACCTATCTATCCCAAGCGTCAACATCAAAAGGTGTATCTACCTTAAATCAATGATGTGTTATAGCCAATATTGGAACTAGACATTGGCTGTGCAGGCAGATACCTCAAAGAATAGGACACCATCAAGAAATAGTCCCCATTTGCACACAATACACACAAAGTATTAATTGTTACAGGCATCCTAAAATATGGTGGAAAAATCCCATTCCATATACAATTGCTAAAGACCAAGGCTACGAAAATTGGCATGACCCCCCCCCCCCCCCCAACCGCCTCCGCCCAAGTTTTAAAAAAGGGAGGTATAAACTAGTTACAATCTACAGACACTATGGAAATGTAACCAAAAAAGGTTTCTAACGCATGAGACATGTCAAAGAATGGCATGACCCCCCCACCTTAGTGCAAACAGGGAGGTCGGAAGCTGATAAATTCTACCAACACTATAGGAAATCCACCATATCAATGCTCTCATTTAACCCACTCGGGATGAGAGTATTTATATAGTATAAATCCAAAAGGATTCCCTTTTAGCTAAATTTAAATCCCTGTCTCCTCCTCTCTTATCCTCTAATACATGTTCTATGACAGTGAAAGTAAGGCCTTCAACATCCGAATTATGTTTCTCTAGGAAATGTCGGGGGGGGGGGGGGGGGGGGGATGGCTGTGGTTCTGAACCTTATTTTTGATGTTACGCAGGTGTTCCTGTATTCTTATTTTCAGACACCTCTTTGTCTTACCAATATAAGATAACTTGCAACCACAATCAATCTTATAAATATCATAGTTGGTATTACACGTAACAATGGTCTTCAACTTGAAGATTCTCTTGTTATCATCTCTCCAACAGAATCCTTTCCTATCCACGAACCGGCAACAGTTGCATTTGTTACAAGGAAAAAGCCCCGATCTCTTCATTAGAGGATGTTCATTTGGAGTATCGTCATTGTGGTTACCAATCTGGAGTTGACTGGGAACAAGTATACTCTTGAGGTTCTTGGACTTCCTAAAGACAATATTGGGTCTATCTGATAAATGGGGTCCCAATATTGGGTCTTTAAGGAGAAGGTGCCAATGTTGATTCATAATGCATTTTATCTTCACATTTTCTTGGTTATACTGCGTGATGAATTGTCTCTCAATTCAGTATCTTTCCTTAGTGTTTCCTTTTATTTCCAATAGACTATTTCTGTCAATTTCTGATGCTCAGACTTGGTCTTTTCGTAAATCCACCTCTCTGTAACCTCTGTCGATGAATTGTTCTACCAAAATGGACGATTGTTCCCAATCTTCCATGTTGCTACAGTTCTTTCTGATTCGTACGAATTGAGAATACGGCACCGTAGTTTTCCACCTGGAGAGGTGGCAGCTATTGGAGGGTATGAAACTGTTGGCATCGGTTTCTTTAAAGAAAGTTCTCGTGCTGAGAGTACCATCAACATCAATGCTCAAAAGGACATCCAAATAATCGATAACAGATGGATGTTGTTTATATGTAAATTTCAGACTATAGAGATTAGTTTGGATTTTAGAAATGAAACTTGCCAAGATCTCGACCTCACCATCCCAGATGAAGATCAGGTTGTCGATGTATCTCTTATAGAATTTAATGTTGGTACACCTATAGTCTCCGTCAACGTAGATGGTCTCACTCTCCCAACTGTCTATATAAATATTGGAATACGATGGGGCAAACTTGGTCCCTATCGCTGTGCCTTGTTTCTGTAGATAATGTTTTTCTTCAAACTCGAAATAGTTGTGGTTTAGAATAAACTCGATACTTTCCAATAGAAAGTCTCTCTCATCCTTACTGACATTAACATCCGTAAGTAGAATTTTGCTAACTGCTTCTCATCCCTTGGTATGGAGGATGGAGGTGCATAGGGCCTGGACATCAAACGTTACCCATCTGGATGTGGGCTGCCACTAAAACTCTTTGAGAATTCTTAGAAGACTAGTTGAATTCTTCAAATATGAAAGCTGCTTCTCAACATACGGCTGAAGTTTCAAATCCAGAAAATGCGACAAATTTGATGTTAGGGAATCAACCCCTGCCACTATCGGTCTTCCAGGGGGCAGAGTTACACCTTTATGTACTTTGGGCAGATGGTAGAACACAGGAATCCTAGGTTTTTTATTATACAAATAATCAAACTCCTCCTTGCATATAACTCCTTTACTTCTGGCACCATTCAATACAATGTGGAACTCTTCTCCAAACTTTTCTGTTGGATTTCCTTCTAACTGTTCGTAAGTTGTTGTGTCACTAATTTGACTCATGGCTTCTTTTATATATGCAGTTCTTTCCTGGATTACTACAGCTCCTCCCTTATCCACCGTTTTGATAACCATTTCATCATCTTTCTTGAGTTGTTTGATAAGTTGTCTTTCCTGTGGAGTGAGGTTGCCACAATATCTGTCGTCTTGGATTTTTAGCTTCCTGAAATCTTCTTTAATGGAGTCAAAAAAGAAATCAATGTGATTACCTCTGGACTCAACGGGATAATACCTAGATGATGGTGTCACTAAGGGTTTATTCTTAGGTTCATGGTTCAATTTAGGTATGGGATTTTTCAAACAATGTCTCTTCAAAGTTAGACTTCGTATGTATTTATTTAGATCTACAAATAAATTAAATTTGTCTACATGTTGATTGGGAGCGAATTTTAGACCTTTATTTACTACCGAAATCTGTGAGGATGATAATTCCTTTTCAGTAAGGTTGATGATGCTTGACTTAGTGGTTCTTGTAGGAAGTTGATCGCTCTTCGTTTTTTGTTGGGCGATCTTTCTTCCACCCCTTGTCCCTCTTCTCCTGGGTGCAGCTGTCTTTTCACTCCTTGGGGGGAATCCAAACGAGTATAAAGATGTTCCTGTTCTTGGAGATGCGGTAAACCTGCTCTCTTTCTTTCCACTAAAAAAGTCCTTCTAATGGGGGAACTTGGTTGTTCGTATCGGTTATGTTGTATATACCTTGACGTTTCCCTACTGGGGAATATAGGGATTGATAGGAAGGTTTTCTTCCGTATCTACATCTGGGAGACTTGTTGGAACTTTTTCTCATACCATCGTCACCCCATTGTCTTGAACGATAGATGGAAGCATATTCCCGTCTGGGGTGAAACACTTCATTGTCATAATCATCTACTTCTCTTCTCCATCCACCCTGGTCTTGATGCCGTCTCTGATCCGGTTTGATACTACCATTATTACTCCAATCATGTATTTTTCCACTGTTGTAATCAAGTTTGTCTATGTATGTATATATATATATATATATATACCAGGTGTGTTGGAAAATCCAACAGAGGGCACTCACCAGTCCATAAGAGTATAAAGGTTTATTGATACATTATAATCACCAATAGTGTGTCGACGTTTAGGTACCATCATTTAAACACAGGAGACAGCTGTGAACGCTGCGCCACGCGTCCGGAGCTACCGGAAATACGTCATCCGTATCACGCGTTACCATGGCTACAGAATTGAATCCATACGCGTCACCGGTAACCATGGTCGCGCGGTGCACATTTTAGTGATGTGCTAACCGCGCATTAAAGCGTGTCATACTAGTTATTCGTAGCCAGGGTAACCACTTACAACTAAAGATTACAAAGCCTGGAAGTGCTAAAAAGACGTATAAGTCTAGATTGCGCAGCGTTCACAGCTGTCTCCTGTGTTTAAATGATGGTACCTATTTCGGTGATATGTATTTTGATTCTTGCTTGCTCTGTGAGTCCAGGATGTTATATTATATACATAACGGGGGGTTCTTGAATCACACTGCAGGTATTCTATTTGGGTTGATTACATTGTTGATTGATATTTGATGGGCTATATAAGGGGACCCGGCAGGCAGTGTCAGTATGTGTGTAATTGGCATGCTGTTTTGATGTCTCCATTGATTGTCCTGAGAAAGGCCCTAGGGGCCGAAACGTCGACACACTATTGGTGATTATAATGTATCAATAAACCTTTATACTCTTATGGACTGGTGAGTGCCCTCTGTTGGATTTTCCAACACACCTGGTATATGTGAAACCCTTTTGGGGTTATCATGAGCAGCACCCCATGGTGACGATTTTTTGGACGTGAGTGCGGACATTTCTATGGATATATATATATATATATATATATATATATATATATATATATATATATAGGAATAATGAAGGAAAGCGCCTGGGTAAAACTAATAGAACACGAAGGTAGGAAGGATTTTCTTTTTAGAAACCTTTTATACAACACACCTCATCAATGGAATGAGTGGCAGCTATAGTACAGTGTGTGGATAAAGATAAAAAATGAAGTATATAAAAGCGCCTAATAGTGTTGGTGAAAAAGTATGTGCATTCAGGTGTAATAAGTTATAACAATAAGTAACAACTTAGCTTCGAATAATTTCAGGCTGATGACTCTTAGAGGCAGGACATGTGGAGAAAAAATGAAAGCAACATACTGTGTACTGTTTTTTTAAAATAAACCAATAATTTTTACAGCAGCTCAAGAATTAGGAATTTTTGCTCATTCCAATAATTTTCAAGAGAGCGAGTTAAAAAACAAGCAACAACAATTTTAATAAACAAAATCCTACCACAGATGCAGGTAACCAACATACAAAAGTCTATATAAAAACAATTCATATATCCGTAAATGCAGGTAGCGCACGTACAAGATTGAGAAATAAAAGCGGCTTATCTGTCCACATGAAGAGAGTCCAGAGAGTGGGCAGCAACTCTCTGTTTTACAAATGCAAGTAGCAGACGTACACGGATATAATTAAAATAGGCAGTTCATCTGTGCTTAAGTATAGGTAGCACACGTACAGGATTGAAAAATCAAAATAGCTTATCTGTCCATATGTGGGGAGTCCAAGGGGAAAGTAGACAAGGCAACCCTATCCTATGCCACTTATTTGAAGGTTCAGCTATCTTTTGCCTAAGGAAGCAGATCTGCACGTGCACTTTTGACTGAGACACTTTTTTGACACTATTTGCACTTGGTTTTTATGTGGATTACAGCACTTTAATTGCACTATGTCTAGCCCCAGGGTGGAAAGCGACAGGGGCTGCAGAGGTATGCAGGCTGACCTCCTGGAATTGTACAGTTTCATGGATGATGATGCGGACCGTCTCCTGTTTAAAGAGCGCTGGGCAGGTCATGAAAAGACCGGGTCCAGTGAAGACATCTATCATAAGCTTTTAAAACTAAAGCGCAGGGAGATTGACTACCTCTTACATGGCATATCTTTGTCTGAATACTACAGGGAGAAGTTAGTCCCGAGAGGATTTAGGGTGCGCAATGTGCCGACCATCGGCCGATTTAATCCAGACTTTTGTAAGAAATGGATCGGCATTCTCAATAAGTGTAGTATGGACTTGATGTTGCTGGTAATCGAGGAGTCGGGCAGGGAGCTCACTATAACACGTGAAAGGATAGCTGTGTTTGAAAGTGAACACTCTCAGACATTACAGGAGGATACAAGCCATGATTGGCTCACAAAGTTGAAAGCTCAATGTGAAAATTACCGTCGGGACCTGGTGAAATTCAAACGAAATAAAGTCGCTATAGTCAAGGAGGATTATGACTCGAATAAGGTCTATAGATGGCTCATGAGCAGTACGCCAGGGGAGCATAGACTATATAGCGCCAGGGCCAAAAACAGCTGGCGGAGAAGGAGAGACCAACAGCGAAATACCTCTGTCACCTCCAACAGCGACTATGAGTCTACCCATCTGGAATCTGAGGGCCCGTCTCCGGTATCTAGGGTCCCTTTGGGGCCCCCCAAGGAGACCGCATCCGGCCAGGAGAAAGAAAAAGGCCGTCGAGGGCGCCCACCCGCAGGGGCGGGCAGAACACAAGGAACCAGAGGAGCCTCCACAAAGAGAAGTTGCTGATCTACAACCTCTCCAATAGAACCCTTACTGAGGATGAATGTGGGGTTCTTGGAAAGGGTCTGTCCTTTGTCCCTACCAACCACCATAATGAGTTAAGGTGGAAGGTAGATCTGCACAAATTTGCACGCAAGCTTAGACTTAGAGAATTCTACCAGGATCATCAAGCCACATCGGATGTTCCACACATGGATCTTGTACATCAGCAATTTTTAAAAACCAGACATAAATCTACGTTTGACCCGGTCTCGGGGAATTCTTCCATTAAATCTTTTGTTCGCTTATTAGATGAGTCTATGGACAGGTTCAACCAGGTGGACCATAAGGTTAACTGTAATATGACCAGAACAGAACGTATAGCTCTCGAGAACTTGAGCAGGTACGAGGACATCATTATCCGCCCCGCCGACAAAGGCGGGGGGATAGTGGTCCTCGACACCGAGGCATATAGGTCTGAAATTTATAGCCAGTTATCCAATGAGGACACTTATGAGCTGTTACATCAGGACCCAACTCAAAGATACAAGAAGAAACTTGATGATCTGCTGGATGAGGCGCTTCTTAATGGAGTGATCACCTTGAAATTATGTAAATCTTTAAAACAGGATCATCCAGAGGTCCCTGTATTTTTTACAGTCCCCAAGATGCACAAGGACCCCCAGCATCCCCCAGGCCGGCCTATAATCTCGGCCAGAAACTCCATTTATCATCCAGTATTGGTGTTCCTGGACAGTATACTTCAGCCCCTGGTTATGAAACAAGATACTTTCATTAAGGACACGACAAGTTTCCTCAATAAATTAAACGGCATAGGCGCAGTGCCTGCTAATACTCTTCTGTGTGTAGTAGACGTTTGTAACTTGTATACTAGTATACCGCACGCAGCGGGCCTGGGCGCCATGAGGGAGTTCCTCTTAAAGGAAAATGTGGAGTCTCTGAATCATGATTTCTTTTTAAAATTGCTGGAGCTTACACTGACCAGGAATTATTCTTTATTTGATGGGCGGTTTTACCGACAAGAAACGGGGTGTGCAATGGGGAGCAACGTCTCCCCCTCGTTTGCTAATATTTTTATGTTTAGGGAGGAGAAGGAGGTTTTTTTCAACAACCAAGAATTTGCACAACATATTGCACTTTTTTCCAGATTCATAGATGATTTATTTTTTCTATGGACTGGCCCCCATCAATTATTTCTACAGAGTCTGGATGCCATTAATTCCGCCAACTCCTCCATCAAATATACGGTACAAGTTAGTACTACCTCTGTGAACTACCTCGATGTTCAAGTTTCACTAAAGGACAATATCGTCACTACTAGTCTTTTTACAAAACCTACGGACAAGAACACGTTCCTGAGAGCCAATAGCCACCACCCCAGGTCCCTTAAGAAGGGCCTGCCGCGCTCTCAAATGATTAGGGCTAGCAGGATTACTAGTGATCGCTCTAAAATAGAGGGAGTGTTGGATGGCATGATCAACAAATTTGTGGAGAGGGGGTATGATTTTAAGACACTTCAAGCACAAAAGAGGGAAGTTATGTCTATCCCTAGAAACAATTTGCTGGTTCCAAGAGAGAAAGCCCAGAAAGCAGTATTACCTTTTGTTAGTCAACACAATACTTTAAGTACGGTGTTACCCAGGGCTGTGAGGGCGCTTTGGCCCCTGATCTCCACTGATAAACAACTACACAGCTTAAAGGACACCCGGCCCCTAATGTGTTTTACCCGGGGTAGGAGCATCAAGGACCAGGTGGTCCGAACGGACATTACGGGTTTTCAATCAAAACAACCAGTTCCGGGTAGCTTTTTAAGCAGACCCCCAGGATGCTATAAATGCCTGAAGTGTACCACGTGTTCCCATATGATCATAGGAACCCGGTTCAAGCACCCGCCTGGGGAAAGGGTGTACTCCATGAAGCATGTATTGACGTGTACACTAACACATGTGATATACATCATAACATGTCCATGTAAAATGTACTATGTGGGCAAAACCAGTAGGACATTGAGAGAGAGAATGGCCTTACATAGGTCGGCCATTAAACAAGCCCTGTTGGGAAAAGGGGCGGACCAGCCAGTTGCAAAGCACTTTGTTGAGAAAGGTCATGATATGAGGGACCTTAAGCAATTTCTCATTGACCATGCCCCTAAAAGCATTAGAGGGGGAGACCGAGAGGGGAAATTGCTGCGCCTGGAAGCCAAGTGGATATTTGAATTGGACACTATTAGCCCACGTGGCTTAAATGAAATTATGCCATGGAATGTATTTTGACTATATGACCAGTATTGGTGGTTATCAATCAAGGGTCCAGGGGAATTGGTATGATCGTCCATTGTGGAGCAGTTGCGTTGGGTTATAGTGATTCATAGTAATGAGAGTTTATTTTAGTACCAGAGGGGTTAGGGTGACCTATATAGCACTGTAGAATTCTTTAAGGATGTATTATATGGGGATCGAGTGCCCTATAGATATTGATCTTTTTTGCACAGCACCATGACACTTTTTTCTTAGTACTGTGGGGTTGTGTATGAAAACCGGTATAGATATACGGGTTTTTGCACATTCAACAGTGGTCGGTATTCGGCATGGGTAGCACGCGGCACTTTTATCCGAGCACTTTACCAGTTTCTATATCTGGTCTTTATAACATTTCAGCGCTTTTTTAGCACTAGCGGGGTGTGTAGCACAACCAGGAGGTTTGGGAAGTGAAGGCATCCCCAAGAGATGAGCAGCATATGGCACGTTTAAGGTTAATACTTCAACACATTAAAAAAAAAAAAAAAAATTAAATTTTTTTAATTTTTTTTTTTTAAATCTTTCAATAATATAAAAACTTTTACATATTTTTCATGTGGTCAGGTAACACTGTATTTGCACTGGGTGCACTTTATAAGATTTTGATACTATAGATGTATCTGGTCACGACACGCTATGACGGCAAACACCCCGTTGGCACGATTGATATGGACCAGGGTGCATCTTTATATTTGACTCTGACATAGGGGAAGGGTATGTTTGACAGGGGAATATGGGCCATTGACTCACGGCTGTACTCTTTTGTGGGGGTTTGTTGCCTCCCCTACGATAGGGACTACGTGTCAGTGGGGCTATAGGTTTTCATGCATTAACCACCTCAGGGGAGAATGACAGTATTAATTAAATATACCTAGCGAGCAGGGATTATGTGTAGTGTAATCGATAAGATTCAATATCAGGTAGATGAGGACATTTAGGTACAGGCTGATGTTGTGATTGTTTTATATATTGTATGTGTATCTGGTAGTATTGCGGTGGATGGGAGCTGTAATCCATGTAGCTCACTTTGTTTACATTCCAGCGCGGACGGAACGCCGCGCCGAGCGACCTGGTTTCCATGGCAACCCGACGCGGCACCTTGGATGACGCGGTTGAAGGCGCCCGAGCCGGGACGGATACGTCGGGACCCGGACGGCGCGATGCACGGTGGCGGGCTTCTAGGGGTATTTAGGTAAGTGTATTCACTTTTGTTTGTTCAATGCACCTTGACAAAGGGGCGGCTGAGCCCCGAAACGTTGGAGCTTGTATGTTGCCATTTTGAAATATAAAGTTTTCACTTTTCAAAACTCCGAGTGCCGCGGCTTGTTTTTGGATCTGTGGTACTACTGGAACTGAGGGCACCGGAGTATACTATTGACGTAATGGGAGTGCCGGTCTAAGGACTTTGATTTTATTATATATATATATATATATATATATATATATATATATTATAATATAAAGATTCACAAACAGACTGCACATACATAACACAACACACTGTAAAACAAATACAGTGCACTGCACAGTGCACACATACATTACCCTGAAGCTGCAGAGGACACAGTGAGGAGGACATATGGAGTTGCTATGCACGAGCAGCAGCTCCCTCTCACTGACAGACGCTGTGTAGGGAGACTGCTGGCAAGAGCTCCCTGCAGCGGTGGCTGCGATCGCTAATGCGATCGCGGCTTTTCTTGAGACGGAGACACAGCTGTCTCCGTCTCTAAAAAGCAAATTCAGTCCATCGGGGGGGGGGGGGGGGGTTCTGTGCAACCATAACCCCCCCCCCCTCTGCGCGCTACCGAGGGAGGGGCCCATGCGCAGACTGCAGGTGGGCCCAATCCTCTCCATGGTGCAGCAGACTCTGGCATTATACCAGAGTCTACTGCGCATGCGCAGGTCTCTGGAAACATGGCGCCCCCCATATTCCGAAGACCAATTTCGCTACTGCACAAGCACCACAGCCATTTTGGCTGCGATTTTCGCAGTGGCCGCAGCGGCCAACGCTGGATTCCGAAAAGGTAAGTATTTAAAAATGTGGTGTGGGGTTTATAGAAACGCCAATGCATCAGATGTTAATTATGAAAAGGCCTCTCGGTATGGCACAATAGCGAAAAGAGACCTGAAAATAAAATAAAAGAAATATAAACCTGGAATTACAAGTTCTTGGCTGAGTACAGAATGAGTTTTCCCAGCTCTGCTAGAGAGGATTTGTAGCTGCCAAGAAGGTGTGATATCCGCATGTGATCCATCCACCTGTAAATGCATAGGTTACTGTATTTTGCTTTGCCTAGCAAGATAAATAGATTGCATTAGGTATTAGCATCTAAAAGGGCTCCAGTGCCACATGTGATAAAACATACCTACAGTATTTGTGCAGCACAGCCTTGTATATGTATAATGTATCAACATTAATCTTCCTTTCCATAAAGTACAGGAAAATGGCGCACATTACATGTTAATCACTTATCTTTCTCCTTCAGACATTTAAAGGTCAATTACAGCCACTGATTGACAGTAATCGCTGACAATGTATGTATTTAGGGGCAATTTATCAAATTGATTTCACTGACGTTTAGAGGCAATAGGAAATGTATTCAGGGTTATTTAACAAAAAATAATAATATATAAAAAATGATACAGCTGTGCGATACTCAGCCCCCCGGATATACGTACTTGCAGGCAGAAGTGACTAGACTTACTTCATAGTCAGCCAGTTGGGGTGCCCTCTGAGTATTTCCACGTATCACGTGCACTGCACCTGGAGCCCACTATCAGTACAACAAATATATTAAAAAAATATAAAAATAATAAAATAGTTTTAAGTATTAAAAATGCTTTATTTGTAGAGCAATACTTTTTTCTATGTACTGCATATTACATCTCCATACCTGAGATGGCAATAGCAAAAGAGAACAGACGGTGATGCACATACTGCTACTATCTTTGATAAATACTTCCTGAAGCTGTTTCAGCGGGTGTGGTATGGAAGGTAGATAGTAACTAGGTCGACAGTGTCTAGGTCGACCACTATTGGTCGACAGTAACTAGGTCGACAGGGTTTTTAGGTCGACCGGGTCTTTAGGTCGACATGGACTAGGTCGACAGGTCAAAAGGCCGACATTAGTTTTTTTATGTTTTTGGGTGTCGTTTTATTCGTAGAGTGACCGGGAACCCCAATTAGTGCGCCGTGTCCCCTCGCATGGCTCGCTTCGCACGCCATGCTTTGGGCAAGGTGCCTCGCTTCGCTTGGCACAGATTACCGTTCCAATCGTAGTCCGCGTGGATCGTTAAGTATGAAAAGGTTAAAAAAAAGAAAAAAATCATGAAAAACTCATGTCGACCTTTTGACCTGTCGACCTAGAACGTGTCGACCTAGAGACCCTGTCGACCTAGAAACCCTGTTGACCTAGTTACTGTCGACCAATAGTGTCGACCTAGTTACTGTCGACCTAGAGACCGGATCCCGTTTCAGCATAGCCAATGCACTGTCCACTGCTGGTCCCAGTGATGGTCATCGCATTCTGCAATCATTGATAAACAGGAAGAGTCCGTAAGTCCATTGAAAACTAACACCCCTGATGTATTTAGAGATCAGCTCATATTGTTATAAAGACCTTTTAAGCTTGGTACACACTGGCCTATATATCAGCCAGTGTGTACCCAGCACATGTGATGTGTGTACGGCAGCACACATGATGACCAATATATTTACAAATATATTGGTACATCGTTCTGTGTGTACGAGTACACATGCTGCACCAGCCAGTGGTGATTGACAGCACAACTGGGCGGGCACATGTAAATACCATCCCAGTTTGTGACGTCAGTCATGACAGATCGGGCAGTGTGTATGCACAGCACACTGCCTGATCCGCCTATCGATATATCTGCAGATCCATTGATCACTGCATCGTAGAATTTTGTATGCAGATTCGGATACTCAGTTACACTCAGATATACAAGTGTTGAATATCAGATTAATAAACACAGTCTCCTGATGCATCCTAGTTGCATCTAATCATATCATTTTTGTAAAAAAACAAACAACGCTTTGCAGTTGGAAATGGAGGGACCGCAGTGGATGTTGGAGATATCTGCTGCGGTCCCTCCTTGTTAAATCCTGGGGATGGTTAAAAATTGCGGGTGCCACATGAAAACTGGTGCTTTTGATGGATATCTTGCAAATATTATTTATTTTATTTAATATGCCCCTTAATGAGATAAAACATTGACTTGAAGTAGCTTATGTGTGTAAAATGTATACTAGCTCTATACAGTATTGTGACCTTTAGTGAAAGCTGGCCATGCTTAATGTGACTACCTTTAAGGGGATACTCACGGAGCGATCGTTGCTTAAAATCGAAATAATCTGACTAGATTGCTTAGATTGTAAGCAGTGATCCCTTCGTGTGTACCCCCCACAGCGACAGCGATGCGCGGCCCCGCGCATCGCTATCACCGGTGCTAGATTGGCCAATCTAGCAGGTTGCTCATCTCACCGCTGGGTGAAATGAGCGCCCCCCCCTTCCCCATCTCCCCCCGCACGCTCAGCACACATCACGCTGTGCTGAGCGGGGGGAGAGATGTGTGCTGAGCGGTTCGCTCAGCACACATCTCTCCCCAAATCGGGCCGTGAATACAGCCCTTTTGATTGGTGGACATTGTAGTAGGGCCAATGATCATACCACACTTGAATACATAGTGTGATTTTTAATCTGTGTGTTTTATCCTATATCACATCCCCTTTGCAAGCTTTCTAGTTATGGGGGTGTATATGTGTCCCAAATATTAATAAGAGATCCTTCGTACTACTGTGTTACTGCCTAAAGGTTCTGGCTAATGTTCATTTGGGAGTTTGGTATTTGATAAGTATGGTATAAAGCCACTATGTCTATGATATAAGGTTCCATCTGCTGGTAAACTGATGTACTGCAGCAGTCCAGACAGCATGTTACTTGTTAATAGGGGTCATTCCGAGTTGTTCGCTAGCTGTTTTCGTTCGCAGCGCAGCGATTAGGTAAATAAAAGCGGCAGTTCTGCGCATGCGTATGGGGCGCAATGCGCACGCGCGACGTACTTTCACAACAGCCGATGCAGTTTCACACAAGGTCTACCAACGCTTTTTAATCGCACTGCTGGCCGCAGAGTGATTGACAGGAAGTGGGTGTTTCTGGGAGGTAACTGACCATTTTCGGGGAGTGTGTGGAAAAACGCAGGCGTGTCAGATACACACGCGGACGTGCCTGGGGAAACGCAGGCGTGGCTGGCCGAACGCAGGGCGTGTTAATGACGTCAAAACAGGAACTAAACAGTCTGAAGTGATCGCTAGCTAGGAGTAAGTCTCGAGCTGCTCAGAAGCTGCACAATCTTTTTTTGTAGCTGCGCTGCGAACCTTTCGTTCGCACTTCTGCTAAGCTAAGATACACTCCCAGAGGGCGGCGGCTTAGTGTTTGCACGGCTGCTAAAAGCAGCTAGCGAGCGAACAACTCGGAATGAGGGCCAATATTCTTTGCACAATGTGATCAGATATTCTGATAAAAAATAAAATAAAAAAAATAAACACCAGTGATAACAGTGGGCTCCACTCATTCTAGTGTGTAAACATTACATTCAGCTGTGTGTAATTATTACATAAGAACAAGCAGAAGTTGCCATTGTTTTCTGTGAAGATAGCAATGGACTTGTTATAATTAGCATATAACAGTGCTCCACACGTGGCCTAAAAAACTTTTTCATCGGACCAACCAACTTCTCTTCAACTCAAACAGTTCTGGAGTCACAGAAGTAGGCGGATACTGTCTGTCTACTTCCATTGTTAAATAAAAATAGAAAATGTTAAAACACAAAGGCCTGCCCAGCTGTCACTTTAATTGTAATGCCATCCAGCCAAAATGTCCCGACCATGGGGGTCATTCCGAGTTGATCGCTAGCTGCATTAGTTCGCTGTGCAGCGATGAGGTAAAAAACGGCACTTATGCGCATGCGTAAGCGGCGCAATGCGCAAGCGCAACGTAATTTTACAACGAACTATGTCGTTTCACACAGGGTCTAGCCAGAGGCGTCACTATGGTTGGTGTCACCCGGTGTGGTAACTCATGGTGTCACCCCCCATGGACCTCCTCCCCTATCACACCATAAGGAATCCTGGCAGGGGGAGGTGATGGGGCGGCGACGCACCGTTTGAGGGGCGTGGTCCGGACAACGCAGACGTTTCTGGACCATTTGTCGGGCGGGCCGCAGCGGTTGCATGACGGCACACGCAGCAGCTGCGACCCAAAAGATGGCGGCCCGGCGACTGCCTTCACAGCTAGGCTGCAGAAGCAGAGGGCTACCCGTAAAATGAGAGCGCATCTCTGTATAGCAATGCACTCGTGTATAAGCGGGGGGGGGGGGGGCGGACATAGCATGTGGGGCGGCCTTGCCCTGTGCTGGGCGGCCCCCCCTCATGCTAGAGAAAGCAGTTGTAGTTTTGCTACTTTTAGGGGGAGATTCAAATGTTTGAAAAGTCGGTTGGGTGTCTGTTTTTTCCTGTCTATTAGATAGGAAAAACAGACTCCCAACTGACTTTTCAAACAATTGAATAGCCCCCTTAGCATACTAAACCGCAGCTCATCTGGTGAAATGTGGTGACATGTGGGGAAATGGGGTATCATGTGGGGATATGGGGTATCATGTGGTGTCTTGGTGGTGATATGGGGTATCATGTGGTGTCTTGGTGGTGACATGGGGTATCATGTGGTGTCTTGGTGGTGACATGGGGTATCATGTGGTGTCTTGGTGGTGACATGGGGTATCATGTGGTGTCTTGGTGGTGACATGGGGTATCATGTGGTGTCTTGGTGGTGACATGGGGTATCATGCGGTGTCTTGGTGGTGACATGGGGTATCATGCGGTGTTTTAGAGCTGACATGGGGTATCATGTGTTGTCTTAGAGGTGACATGGGGTATCATGTGGTGTCTTAAAGGTGACATGGGGTATCATGTGGTGTCTTAGAGGTGGCATGGGATTTACTTGGTGGTGGCACTGATTAACCAATTTCCCCTAAACAGCAACCGCAAACATATCCCTGTCCAAGAACCCATTACTGAAGCCCCCCCCCCCCGTTTCCGTGCATCCATTACCCCATCTCTCCCCAATTCATTATCAATCCCGCCTCCCAACACCCATTAGCACATTAATTCACCCACACTATCACCTCACATAAAGCTCCGCTCACACAGCACCACCCATACTACGCTCAAACAGGACCCATACTACGCTCACACAGCACCACCCATACTACGCTCAAACAGGACCCATACTACGCTCACACAGCAGCACCCATACTACGTCACACAGCACTCATACTACACTCAAACTGCACCACCCATACTACGTCACACAGCACTCATACTACACTCAAACTGCACCCATACTACGCTCACAGAGCAGCACCCATACTATGCTCAAACTGCACCCATACTACGCTCACACAGCAGCACCCATACTACGTCACACAGCAGCACCCATACTACGCTCACACAGCAGCACCCATACTACGCTCACACAGCGGCACCCATACTAAGCTCACAGCACCCATACTACACAGCACCCATACTACTCTCACACAGCACCCATACTACGCTCACACAGCACCCATACTACGCTCACACAGCAGCACCCATACTACGTCACACAGCACTCATACTACGCTCACACAGCAGCACCCATACTACGCTCACACAGCGGCACCCATACTAAGCTCACAGCACCCATACTACACAGCACCCATACTACTCTCACACAGCACCCATACTACCCTCCCACAGCACCCATACTACGCTCACACAGCACCCATACTACACGGCACCCATACCACTCTCACACAGCACGCATACTATGCTCACACAGCACCCATACTACACGGCACCCATACCACTCTCACACAGCACCCATACTACTCTCACACAGCACCCATACTACACAGCACTCATATTACGCTCACACAGCGGCCATACTACGCTCACACCGCACCCATACTACACGGCACCCAAACCACTCTCACACGGCACCCATATTACGCTCACACAGCACCCATACTGCACTCACACGGCACCCATACCACGCTCACACAGCACCCATACTACGCTCACACAGCACCCATACTACATGGCACCCATACCACTCTCACACAGCACCCATACTATGCTCACACAGCACCCATATTACTCTCACACAGCACCCATATTACGCTCACACAGCACCCATATTACGCTCACACAGCACCCATATTACGCTCACACAGCACCCATACTACGCTCACACCGCACCCATACTACACGGCACCCAAACCACTCTCACACGGCACCCATATTACGCTCACACAGCACCCATACTGCACTCACACGGCACCCATACCACGCTCACACAGCACCCATACTACATGGCACCCATACCACTCTCACACAGCACCCATACTATGCTCACACAGCACCCATATTACTCTCACACAGCACCCATATTACGCTCACACAGCACCCATATTACGCTCACACAGCACCCATATTACGCTCACACAGCACCCATACTGCACTCACACGGCACCCATACTACGCTCACACGGCACCCATACTACGCTCACACAGCACCCATACTACACGGCACCCATACCACTCTCACACAGCACCCATACTATGCTCACACAGCACCCATACTGCACTCACACGGCACCCATACCACTCTCACACAGCACCCATACTACACAGCACCCATACTACACTCACACAGCACCCATACTACACAGCACCCATACTACACTCACACAGCACCCATACTACACAGCACCCATACTACGCTCACACAGCACCCATACTACTCTCATACAGCACCCATACTATGCTCACACAGCACCCATACTACTCTCACACAGCAGCCATACTACACAGCACTCATACTAAACTCACACAGCCCCAATTAGCTCCCCCACCTAGCACTCAACCCAACAATTTGTACATCCCAATGCCCATTAACACATTCACCCCCATACAGACACACACACACATACATTTCATAAATCGATTCTGCTCATCGTGGAGAATTTACAGAAGTTACCTGGCATCATGCATCAATATCAGCAGCAGCAGCAGCAGCAGGATAGTGTGGGAGGCGGAGCTTGTGTGTGTCACTGTCTGGCTCAGTCAGGACCCGAGTGGACTCTGGAGGAGAGGGGAGGGGCGGCCAGAGCACTGCCTGCACGGCTCTGTGGCTGCTGCCTGCTGATCTCACTGACAGGTGAGAATGTCGGGCTTTAGGAGGCGGGGCCTGGGAGGAGGGGGTGTGGCCATAGCCGTGGACCATACTTTGTCTTTGTCAGTCAGGGGATGGGGGTGCGTGCGTGTAAGTGTGCGGCTCGCTTTGGTGTCACCCTATTGAAGGGTGACACCCGGGTGCGGGCCGCACCCCCCGCACCCACCTCATGACGCCACTGGGTCTAGCGAAGCTTTTCAGTCGCACTGCTGGCCGCAGAGTGATTGACATTAAGTGGGCGTCTGGGTGTCAACTGACCGTTTTCAGGTAGTGTTCGAAAAACGCAGGCGTGCCAGAAAAAACGCAGGCGTGGCTGGGCGAACGCAGGGCGTGTTTGTGACGTCAAAACAGGAACTGAACAGTCTGAAGTGATTGCAAGTGCTGAGTAGATATTGAGCTACTCTGAAACTGCACGAAAAAAAATTGCCGCCGCTCTGCGATCCTTTCGTTCGCACTTCTGCTAAGCTAAAATACACTCCCAGTGGGCGGCGGCATAGCGTTTGCACGGCTGCTAAAAACTGCAAGCGAGCGAACAACTCGGAATGACCACCCATGTGCACTGCAGGGGAGGCAGATGTAACATGTGCAGAGAGAGTTAGATTTGGGTGGGGTGTGTTTAAACTGAAATCTAAATTGCAGTGTAAAAATAAAGCAGCCAGTATTTACCCTGCACAGAAACAAAATAACCCACCCAAATCTAACTCTCTCTGCACGTTATTATTATTGTTATCCTTTATATCTGCCCCCCTGCAGTGCACATGAATTTGCCCAACTACTAACAAATTTGCTGCTGCGATCATCTCTGATCTAGGGCCGTCATTCCGAGTTGATCGCACCAAGCAACTTTTTGCTGCTGGTGCGATCAACTAATCTCCGCCTATGGGGCAGTGTATTTTAGCATAGCAGGGCTGCGATCGCTTGTGCAGCCCTGCTATGCTAAAAAAGTTTCTTGCAAAATAAGACCAGCCCTGGACATACTTACCTTGTGCGACGGGTCCAGCAACGATGGGCTCGGCTTTGACGTCAGACATCCGCCCTCCGTTCGCCTGTACGCGCCTGCATTTTTCTTACCACTCCCCGAAAACTGTCTCCAACGGTCAGTTGACGCTCCGGAACGCCTCTTGCAGTCAATCTTCTTGTGATCGCTGCTGCAACCACTTTTTCCACTGTCAGCATCGTTACCCGGCGACGGCTGTCGCCAGGCAACGACACGCGTGCACATTACGGGCCCTGTGCATGCACAGTAGTGACCCAGTCGCAGCTGTGCGAACGAAAGCACGCTGCGATCGGGTCAGAATGAGGGCCTAGGCCCCTAGTCATTTAGTAGATACCTGTTTGCTCCCATCCATTACCCAACTAGTTGGCTGCTTGAAATTATATTGTTCTAGTGTATCTTCTCTGCACCCCTGGGCTTTGGGTGTAGAGGTAATAGTGTAAATAAATGGTTAAATAATTGTTTTTTTATAGATCCCTGCAAGGCTGCCCTGGCATAATGGTTTGACTTCGGCTCTGCAGCAGAATTGAAACCCACTGTTCCCAGAATTCTATTTCTCATACGTCCTAGAGGATGCTGGGGTCCACTTCAGTACCATGGGTATAGACGGTTCCGCAGGAGCCATGGGCACTTTAAGACTTTTCAAGGGTGTGAACTGGCTCCTCCCTCTATGCCCCTCCTCCAGACCTCAGTTTTAGAAATGTGCCCAGGCAGACTGGATGCACTCCAGAGGAGCTCTACTGAGTTTCTCTGAAAAGACTTATGTTAGGTTTTTTATTTTCAGACCTCAGTTATAGGAACTGTGCCCAGGGAGACGGACATTTCGAGGAAAGGATTTACTTTTATACTAATGGTGAGATTCATACCAGCTCACACCTCAACCATGTCGCACAACATGACATTCAACATGGCACATGCCAACAGGCATGAACCATTTACAGCAACATGCTGAAAACAAATGAAACACAACTTGTGTAACTATAAAGAACAAACTGCAGGTAAAGTACGCACTGGGTCGGGTGCCCAGCAAACTGTACGGACTAGGAGAAAAGGATTTACCGGTATGTATTAAAATCCTATTTTCTCATACGTCCTAGAGGATGCTGGGGTCCACTTCAGTACCATGGGGTTATACCAAAGCTCCAGTACGGGTGGGAGAGTGCGGATGACCCTGCAGCACTGATTGACCAAACTTGAGGTCCTCATCGGCCAAAGTGTCAAACTTATAAAATTTAGCAAATGAGTTTGACCCTGACCAAGTAGCTGCTCGGCAAAGTTGTAAAGCCGAGACGCCCCGGGCAGCCGCCCAGGATGAGCCCACTTTCCTAGTAGAATGGGCCTTCACCGACTTCGGTACCGGCAAGCCTGCCGTAGAATGAGCGTGCTGAATTGTCCCTCTGATCCAGCGCGCAATAGTCTGCTTAGACACAGGACACCCAATCTTGCTGGGAGCATACAGGACAAACAGAGCCTCTGTTTTCCGTAACCGAGCTGTTCTTGTGACATAAATCTTCAAAGATCTAACCACATCTAGAGACTGTGACTCAGTGAAAGTGTCAGTAGCTACTAGCACCACAATAGGTTGGTTTATGTGGAAGGACGAAACCACCTTTGGAAGAAATTGTTGACAAGTTCTTAACTCTGCCCTATCTTAATTGTTTTTTTATAGATCCCTGCAAGGCTGCCCTGGCATAATGGTTTGACTTCGGCTCTGCAGCAGAATTGAAACCCGCTGTTCCCAGAATTCTATTTCTCATACGTCCTAGAGGATGCTGGAGTCCACTTCAGTACCATGGGTATAGACGGTTCCGCAGGAGCCATGGGCACTTTAAGCCTTTTCAAGGGTGTGAACTGGCTCCTCCCTCTATGCCCCTCCTCCAGACCTCAGTTTTAGAAATGTGCCCAGGCAGACTGGATGCACTCCAGAGGAGCTCTACTGAGTTTCTCTGAAAAGACTTATGTTAGGTTTTTTATTTTCAGGGAGAACTGCTGGCAAAAGTCTCCCTGCTTTGTGGGACTGAGGTGGCAGAAGTAGGAACCAACTTCCTAAAGAGTTTCATGGCTCTGCTTCTGGCTGACATGACACCATTAGCTCCTGAAGGGAACTGAACTCTAGCCGTGCCTAGATGCTCACTCCCACAGCACGCCGTCACCCCCCTCACAGAGCCAGAAGTCAGAAGACAGGTGAGTGTTAGAAGACAGTTCTTCAATCAAGAAAGTGACGGCTAAAGGTACCGCGCGGCTGGCGGGAGCCCAGCGCGCCATGTTGCCCACACATACACAGGCACTGCAGGGTGCAGGGCGTGGGGGGGGGGGGCACCCTGGACAGCATGAAACCTATGGAAACTGGCATAAATAAGGGGCATAAGTTGCTGAGGCACAGTCCTACCCCTGCCAGTATAAAAAATTATCTCATAAAAGCTGAGGAGAAACACGCCATTGAAGAGTGGAGCTTCCTCCTCAGTCAGCCAGCACACTGCTCAGCGCCATTTTCTCTCTTCCAGACTGCAGAGAAGAACGCTGGTCCTCCTACACTGCTGAACATGTATCAGGGTGCAAAACAGGGGGGGCCACAGTGAATTTGGTGCTATATAATTGTGTGATTAACATTATAAAAGCGCTGCATGTCAGTGGGCATTTTGTGTGCACAGACATTGTGTTACTGGCGCTGGGTTGTGAACTGGCAAATCCTATCTGTGTCCCTCTGACAGATTTTACTGTGGGTCTGTCCCCTATAAGTCCCGGAGTGTCTGTGGTGTGGTTGTGCACGTGTGTGACATGTCTGTGGTAGAGATGAGCGGGTTCGGTTCCTCGGGAACCGAACCCCCCCCCCCCCCCCAACTTCACCCATTTTACACAGTTCCGAGGCAGATTCAAATCTTCCCGCCTTGCTCGGTTAACCAGAACGCGCCTGAACGTCATCATCCCGCTGTCGGATTCTCGCGAGATTCGTATTCTATATAAGGAGCCGCGCGTCACCGCCATTTTCACTCGTGCATTGGAGATTGAACGGAGAGGACGTGGCTGCGTTCTCTCCCTGAATAGCTCCGTAATCTGTGCTCAGTGTGCTGCAAATATCTGTGCTCAGTGTGCTGCAAATAATCTGATCAGTGTGCTGCATTGTAGGGACTGGGGACCACCAGTATAAGTATATACATGATGTGGTCATTCACTGGTACCTGGTGACAGAACGTATACTGGATTCCCCCGCAATGTAACTTTATATCTGTCATCTATATACATGATGTGGTCATTCACTGGTAACTGGTGACAGAACGTATACTGGATTCCCCCACAATGTAACTTTATATCTGTCACCTATATACATGATGTGGTTATTCACTGGTACCTGGTGACAGAACGTATACTGGATTCCCCCACAATGTAACTTTATATCTGTCACCTATATACATGATGTGGTCATTCACTGGTAACTGGTGACAGAACGTATACTGGATTCCCCCACAATGTAGCTTTATATCTGTCACCTATATACATGATGTGGACATTCACTGGTACCTGGTGACAGAACGTATACTGGATTCCCCCACAATGTAACTTTATATCTGTCACCTATATACATGATGTGGTCATTCACTGGTACCTGGTGACAGAACGTATATTGGATTCCCCCACAATGTAACGTTATATCTGTCACCTATATACACGATGTGGACATTCACTGGTACCTGGTGACAGAACGTATACTGGAGTCCCCCACAATGTAACTTTATATCTGTCACCTATATACATGATGTGGTCATTCACTGGTACCTGGTGACAGAACATATACTGGATTCCCCCACAATGTAACTTTATATCTGTCATCTATATACATGATGTGGTCATTCACTGGTACCTGGTGACAGAACGTATACTGGATTCCCCCACAATGTAACTTTATATCTGTCACCTATATACATGATGTGGTCATTCACTGGCACCTGGTGACAGAACGTATACTGGATTCCCCCACAATGTAACTTTATATCTGTCAGCTATATAATAATTATAGTAGTACAGTACAGTAGGCCATTGCTGTATCTTGCAGCTCTGTGTCACTGCAAGTATCCATTCTATATCTGTGCTGCATTTTTTTTGTGAGCAGTATATATATAGTATTACAGTGCAGAATTTTGGTGACCCAACAGTATATAGTTGTGTACAGTAGGCCATTGCTGTATCTTGCAGCTCTGTGTCACTGCAAGTTTCCATCCATTGCATTTTCTTCCAGTGATTTGGACCAATAATACCATTGATTAGAACGAATAATTCCAGTGATTTTGTCATTTTCTTCCAGTGATTTAGACCAATAAAACCATTGATTAAAACGAATAATTCCATTGATTTGGACCAATAATACCATTGATTAGAACAAATAATTCCAGTGATTTTGTCATTTTCTTGCAGTGATTTGGACCAATAATACCATTGATTAGAACGAATAATTCCAGTGATTTTGTCGTTTTCTTCCAGTGATTTGGACCAATAATACCATTGATTAGAACGAATAATTTCAGTGATTTTGTCATTTTCTTCCAGTGATTTGGACCAATAATACCATTGATTAGTACAAATAATTCCAGTGATTTTGTCATTTTCTTCCAGTGATTTGGACCAATAATACCATTGATCAGAACGAATAATTCCTGTGATATTGAGGTGTTTGTGTCACTTAGCTTAGCCTTCCAGCAACCACAGTGCACCTCTTTTTCTCTTTTCTTTGCATCATGTGCTGTTTGGGGCCAATGTTTTTAAGTGCCATCCTGTCTGACACTGCAGTGCTACTCCTAGATGGGCCAGGTGTTTGTGCCGCCCTCTTGGGTCGCTTTGCTTAGTCATCCAGCGACCTCGTTGCAAATTTTAGGACTAAAAATAGTATTGTGAGGTGTGAGGTGTTCAGAATAGACTGGAAATGAGTGGAAATTGTGGTTATTGAGGTTAATAATACTATAGGATCAAAAATTACCCCCAAATTCTATGATTTAAGCTGTTTTTGAGGGTTTTTTGAAAAAAAACACCCGAATCCGACAAAAAAATTTCAGGGAGGTTTTGCCAAAACGCGTCCGAATCCAAAACACGGCTGCGGAACCAAATCCAAAACCGAAACACAAAACCCGAAAAATGTCCGGTGCACATCTCTAGTCGGTGGCAGGGAATCTCTTCCTCTGTGGAAGACATGTTAGGGACACAGAGGTGTAATATGACACCAAGAGCCTGACTGGGTGAAAGGTTACATGATAGTGTGAATCATATCAGTAAGAGGTTGGACTGAATCTCGTACAGAAAACTGAAAATAATCTGTTGAAGATGTGATTTTTAATAGTTCTGCCTTTCATCCACAGGGACCCCTCTGGATCACATACAAATTTGCACAAGTAGTACAAACTGATACCGACACGGACTCTGATTCCTGTGTCGACACTAGTGATTCCAGGGGAATAGGTACTAAGTTAGCAAAAAAGCATTCAAAACATGTTTTAGCTATAAAGGTAGTGTTAGAAGTTACGAAGCCCCCTCTTTTACCACAAGGAGAGGGTTTACTTTAGTAAAGAAGTAATGTAATTTTTCCTCCAACTCAAGAGTTGAACAGTCTCTTGGAGGGAGTCTGATTTAACCTAAAAATTTCAGATTCCCAAAAGGAATTCAGGCAGCTTACCTTTTTCAACACATTGGAATTGAAACCGCACAGGACCTGTAACCGATAGATAAATAGTTTATAAACCAACATACTAGCTGTTACTGCCAAATTAATTGCTATCAGCTCTTGGTTGGTGGTGCTCCCAGATAACTAGTCCAAATAGACTCAAAAAGCGGGTTTTTTCACAAAAGAATGCAAAAAAAGGAAAAAGGGGACTACAATGCCTTTTCTGGAGCACACTTATAAAATTATGAATTTTTTACATGATTAAAAATTAACTTTTAATTCATCTTAAAAAAATTGTAAGTATAACAATTTTTACACCAAGTTTTGTGGCATACCCTGCTATTCTGGTAATGTATATTAACACACCATATGTCATGAATTAATAATCAGCTATAGCGAAAATATCAAATAACAATCTATATTTCTCAAACGGTATCCGTAGACCTCAAATTTCTCTATGTATAAATTTAATTATAATGGTCTGATCATCCTATTCATCACCTCTTACCATCAAAACCAAAACAGAAGAAAAGAGAAACACCAATAAGCTCAAAAGTGTTTTTTGTTGGAGTTTATACGTACTCCCTTTTACTTAGCTGAGGAGTAATTTTTCTGCTTTGCTGCTCACCAATCAGTCGTGTGGGCAAGCAGTCTAGAAACAGCTGTTAGGTAAAGTTTTTGTTAGCACTGACTTGGTGTGTATAAATCACCCCGGTATCTCTAACTACATAGGCAGAAGTCCACCATTCAGTTGTGTGGACGTCCACCTAACCTGCAAATCTTAACTGCTCTGATTCTATGTAACAGCTGTTAATTAGCCTTTAAGGTAAATAGTACCAGTTGTCGCTGATAATCTAAAATACAATTGCAATAATATGAAAAAAGTTCAAATGGAAATGGCTAGCTTAATTGAGTGATTATGTCAGATAATATACACTGTAGGTCGAAAATCCTCTGTCAATATGTTAAGTCTATGGATGCATGTGTACACAATAGTACAGAGAGATTAGTGGAAATATCTAGCTAGAATTGCATATTAAGAGATAATTAGATCTTTAGTGGAGAAATTTTAGTAAATCAGAGTGTAAGGAGATAGAAAGTCTTCTGCTGTCCTGTATCTGTTGTAAAAACATCGAATCGATGAGAGAGACTATCTAAACTCCACTCTGCTTGGAAAAGTACAGAGTGGAGCTGGCTTCTGCTTTTTCTATATTGCTGCACAGGGAACCCTGATGCTCTAGTGGCAGTGCAGGGTAACCCGGCTGCAGAAATGAGAGAGCGCGTTCCTGTAGAAAAAAGAAAAAGCACATAGGACAAGAGAAATGCTGTTGTCCCTGTCTGCACTAGCTAGTTACCACCAAAATCTCTCTGTATGATGAGCGCTGGAGTGCGGTGATGTGAGGCACGATCCCCGGCGCCCGGCGCCCAGTGAGACAGACCCGGACCTGAACCGGAAGTGACGTACGTTTCGCTTTACACAGCTTGATCACAGTTGCCTGGTGATAACGTTCCTAGCAGCCTGTCTTATACTAAGCGGACGCCATTTTGGCTGTGACCCTGTCATATATTGCAGACATCGAACAGAATGGTTTAGGCACTTCTAGTGTCGGAAATTACATACTCAAAATAATGATATCCAAAGCGCCTAATCAACCCATTCTAAAGCCAAAAATAAAACAATCAACTATCCATTGAAAGAATATATTAATTATATGGGAGGAAATGACTACATGACTCTCACAACAAAGATATGTAAATAAATATGAAAAATACAATAAGTCGCTATATTATATACAGACGGAAATAGAACCTATTGTGATGATACCATATAGTTTCAATTTAAACAAGACTACAATGCAGCCTAAATGTTAAATTATAAGATAATTTAACCATGTCCCAAATTTATAAAAAAAAAGGGGGGGGGGGGGGGGAAGAGAGAGAGATAGGGTTTATATTATGATGTGTTTAACACAAAATTAATTTTTTCTTTTTATCAAAATGCAGATTGTTGAATCAATAAAGGATGGCATTAATCAATAAAGAATGGCATTAATAGCCATTCCATACGAAAAATAAATAAAGGAAAAAATAATAAAAGAAAAAATATGTGTATATATATAAAAAAATGACTATAGTTTATATGTGTATAATGTGACCAACTAGGGATCACTTTTAGAGTGATCATAACCTGTGTGTAATAAACTCTTGTGCATATGAGGCGGAAGAGAGTGCACTATATAAACCTCAGTGGTAAAATAAAAAATATGTAATTAAGAAAGAAAAAGAAAAACGGTGAACTGCACGTGATCAGCCATAGATGATTCATCTGTACCTAAATGTGTGAACAATTGTGTGAGTGTGTCTTACAAAGGAAAAGTGTGAGAGAGAAAAAAGAGAAAAAGAAACAAAAAAAAGAGAAAGAAAAAGTAATATGTAATATTGTTGCTATGAAAAGTGTTTGTTTATGTAGACTAATTTGCATAAAGAGGTGACTATGGAAGTGAAAATACATATAAAGGTGATTGTGCTCACCCTGTGATACTATATATTTACATAAACCACAATCTTAAAATTATTGATAATGTCTAGAATTATACTCTAACCCTCATATTGGGCAAAGAGATCAACTGATGATAAACTCAGGTTGTTACATCATTGTGCTATGTATATAGTATTGGCACCCTACCAGATGCCAGGATTCAACAAGTATTTCAAAAACATTCGAATTATAGTATATAGTATATTTATATAACTCTCTCCCATCACAATTATATTTAGGAGACATCCCGTTGGGGAATTATAATACCAAAGCCAAACCAAAAGTATTAGATCGTACTTCCATATAGATAATGTGATAACTCCGCCACAAGTAGATTAAGAAACTGCATTATTTAACCCCACCTTACCATTAAGCAAATACTTCTGCTTGTATCAATGCAGGTCTTGTGAATTTGTTGTACATGTCGATATATGTTAACTTAACAGATCAAAAGGGACTTGTTTAGGATAGGAATACGCTATAATTGATATATTCGTTCATACCTCCAGGTGCGACCGTATTCAGTCAGAATGTCCATTCACTTTCCTTTCTAAGCAAGGCCTTAGTAATATCCCCCCCCTCTGATACCCAAACTGACACGTTCCAGGCCAAACACCCTGAAATCCTTCAAGGAACTGTAATGATTGTGCAAGAAATGTTGGGCCACCGTTGTGATCTGCTTGTTCTTCTGCAGATCTGTCCTAACATTTCTGATAGATCCTAGATGCTCAAGAATACGTACTTTGAGCATGCGGGTGGTCATCCCTATATATCGTTTCTGACACGGACATTCTATACAATAAACAACATTAGTGCTTCTGCAATTAATATAGCTTTTAATTTTAATGATGTCATTGTATTTGTCTTTTATGGTTTTCACCATACTGATGTATTGGCAGATTTTACATTGTCCACACGGAAAACTACCTGTCGTTGTCAGTTCTTTGGGGGGTTGTGAAGTAAAATGGCTCTTAACCAAAAGATCTTTCAAGTTAGGAGCTCTCCGCCAGCTCATGTCCACCTGTGTCGTCAAACGTGTCCTCAGGCTTGATCCGAAATAACTATTGGCCAGTGTTTTTGGACAACAGATTCAATAGCTCGCCATTCAGCGCAGAAATCACCCACCCCATTTTGTTATCTGTCAGATTTATCCTGTATGAAAGCTAAATATTTATCTTATTAAAAACACGTTAAAGGTTAAAGAACACAGTACGCAATTGGCGCAAAAAGTACCGCAAGGGTACTCCCTTAACTATACCTCAAGGAATGTACTTATACTGTAAACCTCTGTGTAGTGGTAGAGTGTAAATGCAACACAGTGTAACCTTATTAACTTCAAAGCTGTTTGAGCGTCACCGACGCTCTGAGAGTACTTAACACTATAAGAAATACACAGATACCTGGGCTTAGGGTCTAACGCCTTATATATATATTATGGATGGTATGCTTGCAAAAGAATAATACAATACAATTATACACTACCAATATAACATAGAATATCTAACCAAGTTAACTACACAGGAAATACAATACAATACAATTTACGTTTAAGGGAAAATGAGGGAGAAAGAGAGAGGGAGAGAGAATGGCTAACAATAACAATAAGACAATATGGTTGCAGAGAAGCTTACACATGTGAGGAACAATCGCTGCGCAGTTAGTCAATGCTGATGAAATACTTGAGCTTACTCATACTGGCTGTCCCTATATACACAACCCTACAATACCGCATGGGACAGAAGCTAGACTCCATTTTATTAAAGCTCCCATGATTCCAAAGACTGCACCACATGGTTGAAAGGGGGAGGGGAAAATACCCGGCAGCAGCCATTTTAGATTTGCAGGTCCAAACACATGGCACTCTCTGCTACACCACAATCACATAGCAGAAGACACAAGACTCCATTTTATTCCAAAATGTCCAAGCCTCAGAACAATGCATATGTTCTGATTTTACAATTCCAAACCATCTAAATCACCTTTCACAATTTCAATCCAACTTCCTAGAACCATCTTATTCACTTTCACATTTCAAACAACTTCCTAGAACCATCTTATTCACTTTCACATTCCAAACAACTTCAGTATCTCAATAACCAGAGCATATTCATCACAAGACCAGATCACAATGTAACCACACATCTCAGCCCGCCATTGCTACCAGCACATGTTCAAACGTAACTGCATGGTGGTATTTATGATTAACAAGATATATTATAACTAACCAGCACAATCTATTTTAAATCACCATAGGCAAACAAATACCACAAATGCTATGCTACAGGTTGTCTAATGTCCCAGCTACCATCACAGATTCCCAGATCTATCACACAAACACCCAACAATCACACAACCAAGTTACAATATCCTATTTAAACCAGAAAGCAATCTGTCTATATTTCCTTATCTAGCCATGTGAATTCAATACTTAGCCTTTAGTTTGGAGGATGTCCTGGGGATGTAGCCGCCATGCTGCTGGGTGCCAGGTAGCTGTGTGAGTGAGTGAGTGAGCCCTGTGATCTCCAGTGGGTATATCATACCCTCATTTCAGCTGTGGGGGTGTGTCAACAACAAGATGTGTGTGTGTCCCTCACAGCATGTGAGCCAGCTGCATCAGTGGCCTTGGTTATGCAAAACAATGGGTGATGACCAACACATTCCTGTCTTGTGGGAAGCTATTGTTTGGCGAATACTATCTCACTGACCACTCTCAGTTGAGACAATGACATCTCAGCAATCATTCTTCTGGAGACAAATCCAGCCCCATTTCGTAAACACAGGTGTTGGCCCTCCTCATTGAGTCTCAAAGCTCAGTGTAATTAAAGGCTATTGTACTCCGTCTGCAGGAAAGATACTGATTTGGAATACAATTAATCTTCAATTACTATTCCTGTGCTTACCTATGCATATGAAGATGTGAAGCCCTCCCAACATGCAAACTATTGTTTGGGGAATCTCTAAGGTCAAAGAGCCATTTGAGACCCACTGATACCTGCTGGACTCAGGGGAATATTAACTTATAAAATACATTATTTTGATTAAATATGCCGCGTGCACACGCATGAGGTGCATATATGGCAACGTGCAGCGTGATATTTTTCTGACTTTGACAGTCCACCCTTTGGCAGTCACCAATAACTGCCACTTCCTAAAACATTTCAAAAAGAGAAAAATATATGTCATATGTAAATACATTTCTATGATTGGGTAAGGGAGGAGAGAAGAAGGTGGGAAAAAGGTATGACCTAGTGAGATAGCAGAAGTATGTATGTATGAATCCATGTTTGGGGGGTCATGTATCATCGTGCCGTACGTGTTTTAAATCAAGCTTCGAGGTATTGCGAAGTATACATTTGAATTCCTTCTTATCCCGTGGTACGGGTCTGTGGATGGGCTGTCAAACTTTACCGAGCTCTTTTCGGCTTTGGTTGTAACAAAATGGGGGAGCACATTTTAGTTGATGATACATGAATGGGGGAGATATGTGATTGCTGATATCTGTGCCTGTATTCCCTATCGACTATGTGTGTCATTACCTGAGGGTTGTAGAAATGAAGAAAAGACATAATTACGGTAAATGCGGTGGTATTCTATGTCAGGTGAATGTACATTTGTCGGTTGAAGTCTTGTTCGGTGTCTGTTGGTTGCAGTCTTCTTTGTGCTTTTGCCCATAAGGTGCGAGCAAAAGCTGTCAATGTCCATAGATTTACAAAAGTGTTGGGCTAGCGTAATTTTAAAATTTCTAGGGAAACTGGGGATCTATGGCAAAGTTCATCAAAAATCTGTGTATAAGGTTGTCAAAACTTCTTCTTTAATCCATCTGTTGTCTGTATATCGGCTCATCAAAATTCCTCGTCCAAGTGGGTCTTTTTACCTTGGAGGAAAACGGAAAAACAGGTGAAAGAAACGGACCGTATAATCGCATTTTCATCACATCATTGTTTCTACAGTTGGGTCATAAATCAAATCCGTTGAAATTACAGTTTCCTCACTCCTTAGACTCATTACCTCAGGTAGTACTTTTCCAATATAACACAATCCTTCAGAGTTTGGGGCAAGCCGCTCATACGCCTTTCTCCCGCATATGAAATATGCATCATCGGGGAGAACATATGGGACGGAATATGTCATTACCATGTTACACATTTTCCATGTGAACTCTCCTAACCCTAATTCTCCCATCTGTTTAGTACACCTATCAGTTTGTACGATCTGTGCACTGTATCCTAGTGATACCTCTCCAACTCTCGTAATCCTACTTCCTAGGGTATACCTATATCGGAAATATTTTCCACTATCGGCTATGTGGCGTATGAGCTCTGTATCTGTAGGCATTCTATCGGTTCTATATGAAAAGGTCATGGTTTGGTTACTCCATGACACTTCCCAATTTCCCGGCTTTCGGGGATTGGAGATGTTAAAACATAATAGGGACCTATCCACATGATATTGGTGGAGCTTCAAACTAGGAGGGCTAGAGATATTAAACCTCCTGTCCACCGGTCTCCCACCACTTAACTCAAGTACCTCCCCTAACGTTAAAGGAAATGGTACTAGCCCTGATTTGCTATGACCTTGAGGTACTTGAGAGCATACCCAACAATCTGTCTTATTTAACACACTACCCACTAAGGAGTGATAGTCACTCAATGGATGCCGGTCCATGTGGATATTAAAACTGGATTGGCATTTCTTAATGCACCCATCCTCAACTACATTGTCACAGAGCCTACAGATACAGTTTTCTTCAGCTAACAATCCAAAAAAAAATGTTTACAAATAACATGGCTGTTAGATTGTTTCCGGTACTCGCCTTTGTTCGGTGCTTGTGTTGCTATTGGAAATTTACACCTCCGTCTTAGTCATTGGAACCTTTCTGGTGTCAAAACTTCTTTCTCGACCTCACTGGTACTCTCACCGAAACAGACTGCTCTGGTCAACATCATGGTCAACAGGAAAAATCCATATCACAGTCTCTTGGGGCAAGTCCATCTTACAGGAGGAGAAAAGAAGAAATTTGTAATGGGGTACAGAAAATCAGTTTGAGGGGGAGAGAAACTTGTTACGATAATTAGTTCTCTCGTCTTGTTGTTCTTCTTGTTCTGCTGTCTTCTCAAAGGTGCTGTCTCTCAGTCTTCCAAACGAACATTCTGGTGATGCAATATTCCCTCCAAACCAGCGATCTTTCTGTAAGGAGCAAAAATCTTGCATCACCATTTGTCTAACTGATGGGTGACATACCATCTTTAAAACATGAAAGCATGAGTGAGAAGAGAGAGAAAACAACAACAGCAAAAAAAAAAAAAAAAAGAGAGAGAGAACAATTCATATATGTATATATATAACATAACACATCAATAAACAACAACAGGAAAAAAAAACATTTTTCAAACAAACAGTTTTCAAACATTTTAAAACATTGTCAGATCATCAGGCTGTCATATCTACATGTCTGATGGTTTCCTTGCGCAGTCCCTCCCACCAGCACCTCTATACTCCACCCTTTGTATCTGGCCACAATACATTGGTGTGGGCAAGTCATGCTGGGGTTTGGTAGACTTTTGCAAAGACCAAGTAGATATGCAATGTTTGAGTCCTACCAATAATCGTCAGAGATGGGGAGATAGAGAGAGAGAGGAAAAAAAAAAACCATTTCACAGATACATTTACAATGTTTCACCTGGTCATTCCTGTGTCTTCAGGGAATGACCTCCCAATGTATTAACCATTACCTCAGGCTTACCATCAGTCCTAATGATCACCTTTCCTGACTATATATTATGGGTGTGGCCCAAAATTCTTCCTATATGATCCCTGATTATAATTTGGTGTGTCCTAACTTTTGCTCATTTTCATGTCTAGGGGGTCTGATTTTATGTGGGCTGTTGCAGTTACTGGCATAATGCCCTTCTCTTTTACAAAGATAACAAATCATTGAGTTCCTCCATGTGCCAATGGCCTGGGGTTTTGGTTGATTTGATGCCTCCTCAAACGCTTGGATGCTCATCACCATCAACCGCTTTCCCTGTACCTACCTGATTCCTTGGATACCATGATTATGTCGTTGTCTAGGGAGTTGATATACCTTCTGTGAATCTTTGATCATACAGTTAGATCTTTCCTAGGATCTGGGTAATCAGACATGATTGATCTCAATTCTGTCCGGGACCAGGGATGGCGCATTGCACTGTCCTTGACGGGAATGGTTCCCTGATCGTCAGTCTTCCCATTGGGGACTGTGATCACCCTGACAGGACTAAACTCAATTACATCACCTTGTTTTGGTCTTACAATATGGGGTACATTTGTTTGTGCGTGATATAAAACATTGTACGTACCTGTGGACACGACCTCACCTGACCCTCCGTTAGGGGGTTTGATTATTGCCTTTACCAATTTGGTCGCGTCCACCTGGATGTCTTGTAGGCTGGCTGCTGGAAGAGATGCCGACATCGTTCTGGGCTCACTTTCTTGCTGATAATCCTGAGGGAAGTTTAACATGGGGTGCGACTTGCACAGGTTAACATTTGTGATTTTTACACTTTCATTTTTATAAACATTATTACATTTGTTACTTTCGTTCTTAATACAGTTACTAAGTGCATTTTTATCATACAACATTGTGCCATTTCTCTGCAACCATAATCCTCTCCATTGCCATGTCTCTCCTCTCAAGATGAAAGTTAGGTATGTAAGTTACATTTCTTTGCATTTCACTTTCCTGTTGCCATAACTGCAAACAATCATCATGTTTAACTCGTTTCCAGGATTTTATGAGACAGATCCTCCGCCTTAAATTATGCAACACCTCTGTGTCAAAACTACCTAACACGGGAAATGGTGCCTTATCCCCCGCAGTCATTCGTGTCCATTCATCACAAAAGGTCTCAGTGTGGGGACCATACCTCCTCCACATTACTAACCGAGCAGACCCTCGGGGTCTGCAAGCCTCTGCAGTCTGAACCCTGACTGCTGAACGTCCCTGTGTTGTGCACTTGGCTTCCATTGTGGACCTTTTTTTAACACAGAAAAACTTCCTAAAATGCACCAAACACAGAAGTCTACGGTGGAAATCCTTAAAGCTCTTCCACTGAACTCCTTCTGCTCCGAGTACAACGAATCCGCCCCTTTTAGCAGACACGTGTAACCGTTGCAGGCCCTATCTCTAGAGATTTTCCTGAGAAAATTCCCTTCCTTTTTCTTTACACAAATCACGCTTGCATGTGCTCCCTACAACACGTATGAGGGCAATTTACCTCGTATCACGTTGCGTTATTGGTCACACCTACAACCGTGCGGTCCAATCGTACCACTTATAGACACTTGTTGCCCATAAATGGTAGGATCATTGGAGTCTCCCTACTGTGCTCCAAAACAGCCAGAGCGTAATACAACGAAAACTTTATCACACTCTGTTGCACGTTTTCACTCAGACCGTGCTCATCACGTTCCACCAAAGATCACACAGATCACAAAGTCCACAAAGCGGGATTCAATACCGTTTTATCACACAGATCACAAAGTCCACAAAGCGGGATTCAATACACTCATACCGTTTTCAACCCACTATCATTCTTATAGTTTTCTGATCAGAAAAATCATTTCCCGTAATCTGATAGCTCTCCCCAGAGGCATTACAGTAAAGTAAGGTATTTAAACTAAATTTTGGAAACTGAACAAATGTGTGCTATTGTCTTGTGGCTTCTGTATCGCCTTACTATAAATGTAAGCGATATTTCACTATATAAACGCTTACCAAACACCACACAGTATCTTCTATGCTGTGTGCTTGTTTTTTTCAATTACTCCCTTAAGTATTACTCCTTACTTTTTTTTTTTTTTTAAATAGCAGCAAATTTTCTCAGCACGTTATCAATGCAAATGGCAAACAGGAAGGTGAGATATGTGAAAGTACACAGATGAAAATGCAATTCTAAATTAATCTAATAACATACATTGATGTAAGCACAGACATACAGACATTACATATATGTACTAATCACTTATTACATATATGAGACCTTATTCAGTGCTTCCAATTTGCATACGAATGTGCTTTCAAACTATCTGTGAAGGCAATCTCCTTCACTGCTGGGAGAGAAAAAAAAAAAACAACAAACCAGTCACACAAGTTCATTTGCATTTCAATGGCCCATCTCACAACTAGCAGAGAATCCTAGAATCTTGGAGGTGAGAGGGGAAAAAGAAAAAAACACAACAAAAAAACAAAACAACAACTTTCATTAAGCCCTATCTGAACTATTTATAATTGACTATGACACTGGTTAAATAAATGCATTGGTAACTCATAAATGGTGATTTTTTATTTTTATTTTATTTTTGACAATGGATGGCTGATTATTTCCTGAGTCAACTGAAAAGCAGCCGTTCAAAAAAAAAAATTTTGACCTTCCCAAAATGGCCGCTGCTCCTCCCCCTTCCACCTCCATGAGGGTCACACAAAATGGTGGACAGACCATGCGGCCTCTCCTGCCATAAAGAAAATCACCATGCTAGCTCCCAAAGTAACTTTTAAATGTACTTTTAAACCTACTTAAACAGATAAACAATCTAATCTTAATCAAACACGATATGATCCATTTGAACCTGGTTTTGCTACAATAAAAATACATTTTAGCATCTTAAATATTATGAGAAATGCCTTGTCCCTTAAAATTTCCTATCAGCGTCTTACTGATACCACGATACATTAACGTGGATGTTTTTTTTTTTTTTCAGCATTTTGCGAGATGACCATCATTAGCCGGTCAATTACAGCCGCGTTTGTAATGTACAGTGCATCATTAAGATCGTGATATCGCGGACCAGAGCCCCCATCTATGAAAGCTAAATATTTATCTTATTAAAAACACGTTAAAGGTTAAAGAACACAGTACGCAATTGGCGCAAAAAGTACCGCAAGGGTACTCCCTTAACTATACCTCAAGGAATGTACTTATACTGTAAACCTCTGTGTAGTGGTAGAGTGTAAATGCAACACAGTGTAACCTTATTAACTTCAAAGCTGTTTGAGCGTCACCGACGCTCTGAGAGTACTTAACACTATAAGAAATACACAGATACCTGGGCTTAGGGTCTAACGCCTTATTATGGATGGTATGCTTGCAAAAGAATAATACAATACAATTATACACTACCAATATAACATAGAATATCTAACCAAGTTAACTACACAGGAAATACAATACAATACAATTTACGTTTAAGGGAAAATGAGGGAGAAAGAGAGAGGGAGAGAGAATGGCTAACAATAACAATAAGACAATATGGTTGCAGAGAAGCTTACACATGTGAGGAACAATCGCTGCGCAGTTAGTCAATGCTGATGAAATACTTGAGCTTACTCATACTGGCTGTCCCTATATACACAACCCTACAATACCGCATGGGACAGAAGCTAGACTCCATTTTATCAAAGCTCCCATGATTCCAAAGACTGCACCACATGGTTGAAAGGGGGAGGGGAAAATACCCGGCAGCAGCCATTTTAGATTTGCAGGTCCAAACACATGGCACTCTCTGCTACACCACAATCACATAGCAGAAGACACAAGACTCCATTTTATTCCAAAATGTCCAAGCCTCAGAACAATGCATATGTTCTGATTTTACAATTCCAAACCATCTAAATCACCTTTCACAATTTCAATCCAACTTCCTAGAACCATCTTATTCACTTTCACATTTCAAACAACTTCCTAGAACCATCTTATTCACTTTCACATTCCAAACAACTTCAGTATCTCAATAACCAGAGCATATTCATCACAAGACCAGATCACAATGTAACCACACATCTCAGCCCGCCATTGCTACCAGCACATGTTCAAATGTAACTGCATGGTGGTATTTATGATTAACAAGATATATTATAACTAACCAGCACAATCTATTTTAAATCACCATAGGCAAACAAATACCACAAATGCTATGCTACAGGTTGTCTAATGTCCCAGCTACCATCACAGATTCCCAGATCTATCACACAAACACCCAACAATCACACAACCAAGTTACAATATCCTATTTAAACCAGAAAGCAATCTGTCTATATTTCCTTATCTAGCCATGTGAATTCAATACTTAGCCTTTAGTTTGGAGGATGTCCTGGGGATGTAGCCGCCATGCTGCTGGGTGCCAGGTAGCTGTGTGAGTGAGTGAGTGAGCCCTGTGATCTCCAGTGGGTATATCATACCCTCATTTCAGCTGTGGGGGTGTGTCAACAACAAGATGTGTGTGTGTGTCCCTCACAGCATGTGAGCCAGCTGCATCAGTGGCCTTGGTTATGCAAAACAATGGGTGATGACCAACACATTCCTGTCTTGTGGGAAGCTATTGTTTGGCGAATACTATCTCACTGACCACTCTCAGTTGAGACAATGACATCTCAGCAATCATTCTTCTGGAGACAAATCCAGCCCCATTTCGTAAACACAGGTGTTGGCTCTCCTCATTGAGTCTCAAAGCTCAGTGTAATTAAAGGCTATTGTACTCCGTCTGCAGGAAAGATACTGATTTGGAATACAATTAATCTTCAATTACTATTCCTGTGCTTACCTATGCATATGAAGATGTGAAGCCCTCCCAACATGCAAACTATTGTTTGGGGAATCTCTAAGGTCAAAGAGCCATTTGAGACCCACTGATACCTGCTGGACTCAGGGGAATATTAACTTATAAAATACATTATTTTGATTAAATATGCCGCGTGCACACGCATGAGGTGCATATATGGCAACGTGCAGCGTGATATTTTTCTGACTTTGACACCTGAAATACCAAGGAATCTCTTGTAACCATGTGCAGGGCCTGTTTGGCTCTCTTGATTATTCTGGAGCTATATCCCCGCTCTTTTAATCTATTGCTCAGCTCTTTGCTCCTTGTCTGACAGACCGTCTCGTCAGAGCAATTCCTCCTTAATCTTAAGAACTCTCCTTTAGGTATATTAAGGATCGTTGAGGGAAAGTGAAAGCTCTGACGGTGAAGGAGTGTGTTAGTTGAAGTACTCTTACGGAAGATTTCCGTCGCTAAGCGGTCATGTGTGCCCCGATAGATCCTAAGATCTAGAAAGGATATGCTGTACCTGCTCCATTCGTATGTAAATTTGAGATTCATCTTATTTGTATTCAAGACTGAGACAAATTCTGCTAGATCTCCCGGGGTTCCGTCCCAAATGACAAGTATATCGTCAATATAACGGGTCCAAAGGCAAATATGCTTATTGAAATTACCCAGTGTGTCTTGGAACACTATTTCCTTCTCCCACCAACCCAGGAAGAGGTTGGCATAAGTGGGGGCACATGCTGCCCCCATTGCTGTCCCTCTTACCTGGGTATAAAAGTGGTTGTCGAACAAAAAGTAATTCTTCCGGAGTACTACATTAAGTAGCATAAGTAGGAAATTGTGAAAATCTTCGGCTTCCCCTGTGTCAACAAAGTACCTGACCGCTTGTATTCCCTGGTTATGGTCTATACTTGAATACAATGCTTCCACATCCAGACTCACTAAGATGTGATTGTCTTCCAAGCATATATCGTTAATTTTTCTCAACACTTCAGTTGTATCCCGTGTATAAGTGTTATGCACACCAGTGCCTGCAGGAAAGTACTAGTGTCAGAACTGTTATGCACTCCAGTGTCTGCAGGAATGTACTGGTGTTTGAACTGTTATGCAAAACAAATGGACTCACAGACAAACTGGGGAATATGACATAACGTACACAGAAGGTGATAGGGTAACAAAATACACACACAGTGAACAGAGAAGCCCAGAGGCTAAGGAACTGGGTATCTCCCTTGTATTAGAACTGCTCAGATGTAAAAAGCAAGATGTTGTGTTTTAATACGTAGAGAACCCGAAATGCTGTTGCTAAGGGCAACAGCAAAACCCTAAAGGGTTACCAACGGGTGTGGCAGTAAACTCCTTGGTCAGAGATGGAATGATAGACACAAGGAGAGCCTCCACAATCCTGATTCTCACTTGCAGTGCACAGGTTTAAGCTTACTGCCACTAAACTGACCCCTGACACCTAGCACAGTGAGACAGGATTAGACAGGCTAGTGTTAGAATACAGCCGCAAACTTGCTAAGTTCACAGAGTAATAACAGAACCCCAGCAAGCTAAATGACTGACTCCAGTCTTACTGCTAGGTCTGGATTGGCAGAGTGTAATACCAAATCCCCAGGCCTATTTGCAGTAAGCAACAAACAAATACAAAGCTACACAGTACTGGCTAACTTTCATGAACTGACTAACCAACAGAGATTCAGCAGCATCTGCTTACCCTGAAAAGAGGCCTTATAAAGCAGGTGCTGTCCACGCCCCACTCAGACCTCACAGACTGTGAGCACAAAAACCAGCACCGGATCCCCTGCCGTGCACAGAGCCTATAACCACTGCACAGCAAAAGACCCGAACCGGAGTATCAGCTGCGCTCAGGTTACTCCACTAGCACTTGTCTCCCGGTTGCCATGACGACGTGGCAGCACAGGGCAGGAGACCCTAACAATAAGATGGTAACTGCAACACATAATCCCTAAAATGGAGATCTAAAAAAATACTGGCCTTCTTCAAGAGGCCTCCATTTCCTGGCACTATTGGCCTGCCTGGGGGACATGAAATACTTTTATGCACTTTAGGCAGCATATAGAAAGTTGGTGTCGTCGGGTTTGTTACCTCCAAATATTGAAATTCAGCCCTTGTGATGGTGCCTTGTTGATAGGCTCCATTAATCAGGCCCATGTAGTGGGATAGATAATCCTGTGTTGGATCAAAAAGGCTCTTCATGTAGCTGTCCCGGTCATTGAGTTGGTGATGTACTTCCCTTAGATATTGTTCCTTGGGCCAAATGACCACGTTTCCGCCTTTATCTGATGGTTTGACAATTACGATGGTGAGAGGTGATGAATAGGATGATCAGACCATTATAATTAAATTTATTCATAGAGAAATTTGAGGTCTCCGGATACTGTTTGAGAAATATAGATTGTTATTTGATATTTTCGCTATAGCTGATTATTAATTCATGACATATGGTGTGTTAATATACATTACCAGAATAGTAGGGTATGCCACAAAACTTGGTGTAAAAAAATGTTATACTTACAATTTTTTAAAGATGAATTAAAAGTAAATTTTTAATCATGTAAAAAATTCATAATTTTATAAGTGTGCCCCAGAAAAGGCATTTCCTTTTTTTGCATTCCTTTGTGAAAAAAACCCTTTTTGAGCTTACCTTTTTCCAAAAGGTGGGAGTCACCCCACATTTTAGACAGGGCCCTGTCATAAAAGAGAAAAGGTTTCTCCCTGCGCCTGGAATGGCTTCACTTAAGGAGCCGACAGGCGCAAGTGAGTGAGGTGATCTATTGATGTGGCCAATGGGACACTACTCAGGCCTACCATTGTCTGTGCGTGGGTGAGTAGTGCTATTGAGAAGTGGTCAGAAAACTTGTCATTAGACATTGACACAATAGATGGAGACGAGATACTCCTAACGTTAGGTCATATCAAAGACGCTGCTGCGTACGTACTAGAAACCATGAAATATATTGGTCTCTTGGGATCAAGAACCGCTACCATGGCAGTATCGGCTCGGAGGGCATTGTGGATTCGCCAGTGGAATGCTGATGCAGATTCCAAAAGAAATATGGAGGCTCTCCCGTATAAAGGTGAGGCCTTGTTTGGTGATGGGCTGGATGCGTTAGTCTCGGTGGCTACCGCAGGTAAGTTGACATTCTTGCTTTATGCTCCTACACCGGCGACAAAGACGCATCACTCTCACATGCAGTCCTTTCGGCCCAACAAATACAAAAAGGCCAGAGGTCCCCCCCTTTTTTGCAGGTAGAGGAAGGGGAAAAGGAAAGAAACCTGCAATGTCTCCTGGATCGCAGGAGCAGAAGTCCACCCCTGCTTCTGCCAAATCTGCAGCATGACGCTGGGGCTCCCTTGTAGGAGTCCGCTTGGGTGGGAGCACGTCTGAAACTTTTCAGTTAAATCTGGATTCAATCTGGCCTGGACCCATGGGTCTTACAAATAGTGTCCCATGGGTACAAACTAGCGTTTCAAGACTTCCCCCTATGCTGATTTTTCAAATTGACCTTGCCAGCTTCTCTTCCAGAAAGAGAGGCAGTAACAATGGCAATTCAAAAATTATGTCAGGATCAGGTCATTGTCCTGGTACCCTTGTCACAGCAAGGAGAAGGTTTTTATTAAAGCCTCTTCGTAGTTCTGAAGCCGGACGGCTCGGTCAGACCGATTTTAAACCTGAAAAATCTGAATTCCTACCTGAAAAGGTTCAAGTTCAAGATGGAATCCCTGAGGGTAGTGATTTCCAGTCTGGAGGAGGGGGACTTCATGGTGTCAGTAGACATAAAGGATGTTTACTTGCATGTTCCCATTTACCCTCCTCACCAAGCTTATCTGAGATTCGCAGTACAGGATTGCCATTACCAGTTCCAGACGTTGCCGTTCGGACTCTCCATGGCACCGAGGGTATTCACCAAGGTGATGGCGGAGATGATGGTCCTCCTTCGTCAAAAAGGAGTCAATATAATTCCTTATCTGGACGATCTCCTGATAAAAGCGAGATCCAGGGAACAGTTGGTGCAGAACATCGCACTCTCCCTGTCAATACTCCAACAACACGGTTGGATCATGAATTTTCCAAAGTCGCAGTTGGAACCGACGACAAGATTGTCCTTTTTAGGGATGATTCTGGACACAGAAGTACAGAGAGTATTTCTTCCAGTGGAAAAGGCTCTGGAAATCCAGAAAATGGTCAAACAAATATTGAAACCAACAAGCGTGTCGATCCATCACTGCATTCGGTTGTTGGGGAAAATCGTAGCGGCCTACGAGGCTATACAGTTTGGCCAATTTCATGCCAGAGTATTCCAGTGGGACCTGTTGGACAAGTGGTCCGGATCCCACCTACACATGCACCGGAATAATCCTGTCCCGCAAAGCCAGGATTTCGCTCCAGTGGTGGCTACACAGTTCTCACCTACTAGAGGGATGCAGGTTTGGGATTCACGACTGGGTCCTAATAACCACGGATGCAAGTCTCCGAGGCTGGGGAGCTGTCACACAGGGGAAAAGCTTCCAAGGAAAATGGTCAAGTCAGGAAGCCTGCCTTCACATAAACATTCTGGAATTGAGAGCCATTTACAACGGTCTTCTACAAGCGATACATCTTCTTCAAGATCGTCCCGTGCAGATCCAGTCGGACAATGTAACAGTAGTAGCGTACATAAACAGGCAAGGCGGAACGAAAAGCAGAGCGGCAATGGCGGAGGTGACAAGGATTCTCCTCTGGGCAGAAAGACATGCAAGAGCTCTGTCAGCAATTTTCATTCCGGGAGTGGACAACTGGGAAGCAGACTTCCTCAGCAGACACGATCTCCATCCGGGAGAGTGGGCCCTCCATCAAGAGGTCTTCACGGAGGTGACAAGTCAGTGGGGAATTCCTCAAATAGACATGATGGCATCTCGTCTCAACAAGAAGCTTCAGAGATATTGTTCCAGGTCGAGAGACCCTCAAGAAATAGCAGTGGATGCACTGGTGACCCAGTGGGTGTTTCGGTCGGTATATGTTTTCCCTCCACTTCCACTGATTCCAAAAGTTCTCAAAATAATAAGAAGAACAAGAGTTTGAGCAATCTTCATTGCCCCAGACTGGCCAAGGAGGGCTTGGTATCCAGATCTTTAGGAGTTGCTCATAGAAGATCGTCGGCTTTTTCCTCCTCGAGAGGACCTACTACAGCAGGGGCCGTGTGTGTATCAAGACTTACAGCGGCTACGTTTGACAGCATGGCTGTTGAGCGCCGGATCCTAGCCTGAAAGGGTATTCCCAAGGAAGTCATCCCCACTCTTATTCAGGCCAGGAAAGGAGTAACGTCTAAACATTACCACCGTATTTGGAGAAAATATGTGTCTTGGGGTGAATCCAAGAAGGCTCCTATGGAAGAGTTTGATTTGGGACGTTTTCTCCATTTTCTGCAGGCTGGTGTGGATGCGGGCCTTAGATTGGGGTCAATCAAGGTCCAGATTTCGGCCTTATCAGTTTTCTTTCAAAAACAATTGGCCTCCTTTCCAGAAGTTCAGACATTCGTGAAAGGGGTTCTGCACATCTAGCCTCCATTTGTGCCTCCAGTGGCACCATGGGACCTTAATGTGGTGTTGCAGATCCTTCAATCGGATTGGTTTGAACCTCTGCAGGAGATAGAATTGAAGTTTCTCACTTGGAAAGTGGTGATGCTTATGGCCTTGGCATCCACAATGCTGGTGTCTGAGTTGGGGGGCCTTGTCTCACAAGAGCCCTTACCTGATCTTCCATGAAGATAGGGCAGAGTTAAGAACTTGTCAACAATTTCTTCCAAAGGTGGTTTCGTCCTTCCACATAAACCAACCTATTGTGGTGCTAGTAGCTACTGACACTTTCACTGAGTCACAGTCTCTAGATGTGGTTAGATCTTTGAAGATTTATGTCACAAGAACAGCTCGGTTACGGAAAACAGAGGCTCTGTTTGTCCTGTATGCTCCCAGCAAGATTGGGTGTCCTGTGTCTAAGCAGACTATTGCGCGCTGGATCAGAGGGACAATTCAGCACGCTCATTCTACGGCAGGCTTGCCGGTACCGAAGTCGGTGAAGGCCCATTCTACTAGGAAAGTGGGCTCATCCTGGGCGGCTGCCCGGGGCGTCTCGGCTTTACAACTTTGCCGAGCAGCTACTTGGTCAGGGTCAAACTCATTTGCTAAATTTTATAAGTTTGACACTTTGGCCGATGAGGACCTCAAGTTTGGTCAATCAGTGCTGCAGGGTCATCCGCACTCTCCCACCCGTACTGGAGCTTTGGTATAACCCCATGGTACTGAAGTGGACCCCAGCATCCTCTAGGACGTATGAGAAAATAGGATTTTAATACATACCGGTAAATCCTTTTCTCCTAGTCCGTACAGTTTGCTGGGCACCCGACCCAGTGCGTACTTTACCTGCAGTTTGTTCTTTATAGTTACACAAGTTGTGTTTCATTTGTTTTCAGCATGTTGCTGTAAATGGTTCATGCCTGTTGGCATGTGCCATGTTGAATGCCATGTTGTGCGACATGGTTGAGGTGTGAGCTGGTATGAATCTCACCATTAGTATAAAAGTAAATCCTTTCCTCGAAATGTCCGTCTCCCTGGGCACAGTTCCTATAACTGAGGTCTGAAAATAAAAAACCTAACATAAGTCTTTTCAGAGAAACTCAGTAGAGCTCCTCTGGAGTGCATCCAGTCTGCCTGGGCACATTTCTAAAACTGAGGTCTGGAGGAGGGGCATAGAGGGAGGAGCCAGTTGACACCATTGAAAAGTCTTAAAGTGCCCATGGCTCCTGCGGAACCGTCTATACCCATGGTACTGAAGTGGACCCCAGCATCCTCTACAGACTAGGAGAAAAGGATTTACCGGTAGGTATTAAAATCCTCATTTCTTTCGCAAATCACCAAGTTGCAAATCTGACATAAAATCACAAGAAAACACAAACTCAATGCTTAGTAAATTTATTCCCTGGTCTCAGTCCCCTTGTCACAGAGAGTCTGAAGTCAAACTTGAAAACATGCAGGTTGCACGGTAAAAATAACCACAAGTTGAAACTGAAAAGAGTCTCAATTTCCACTTAACACTGACTCTGAATAATGCTCACAGTGATAAGATGGGGGAACAAGCATTTTTCCGAAATGTTTTGTGAACCAGTATGGCTACCTAACAGCCTACAATGGCATACCTCCCAACTGTCCAGATTTTCACGGGAAGATCCTGTTCTTTAGGGACTGTCCCGCTGTCCCACCCACGGGCCACAGTATCCCGCGGTGGGGGGGGGGGGCAGTTTGGAGGCTCCTGCTAGTCACTGCTCTGCCTAGCATGCACACAGCTTGAATTCACTAGAGACGGAGGGACGGGGGCATGCCAGCAGCTCATAGAACGCTGGACATGCCACCATAGTGATGGAAAATGGAGGCGTGGCTCGTGAATGTGACACTCCCACAAATCCACGCCCCTTTTCTATAGACCACACCCCTTTTCAGACAGGCGCTTCTGCGCATCGCCACAGTGTCCCTCTTCCATTTCTCCCAATGTTGGGAGGTATGCAATGGTGCTCACCAGAAAGCGTTAGCGAAGTGACCTGAAAGTGATAGCTTTGATCACTGATTAAATCTCATGCAATGCAAATCTGTATAATAATGGACATTGACCTGTCTCATCTCCATCATGCACAATAGCGCAGATGTAAAAAGCCTGGAGAACTGATAAACTGGAAGGTGATAATGCCCCAGTCAGTCATCTCCTAACTTTATCACTTCTAAGGCTTAATACATCTGCCCCAATAGGAGCTGGGGGTCATCCAGGGCTGTTTCTAGTCAATTTGGCTCCCAGTGCAAGCAATAAAAAAAAAGCCCTGCAGTGTGTGTGGGGGGAGGGGTCCATATTATTAGTATATAATAGATTACTCCAGTTGCAGCTGGATTAAGAATGATGTAAAAATAAACTAACTTGACAAATGGAAATACAATATTTTTGAACAAATGTAACATTTAACCACAGGATTCTCATGATTTATACGCTTATTTCTCATCTCCTCTGACTTGCTTCATTAGCCAAACGTCTCAGAAACATCTCCCAATTAATCTATGCTATTAATTATCTGCTAAAGGATGGATATTGCCTAGATGACTAATTTGATAATAAAAAATGATGTTTGTTGTATCGGCATGTACATTAAACCTAATAAAACTTGATACAGAGATAAGTGCTGGACTCCCAAGTTTTAATTCTAAAATAATTGTACTGATTTGTTTTATATGTTACCCCAAAAATGTACATGGTAAAAAGAAATGGTGAAATCTCTTAAAATCGTGTAATTCTGAGCTGTATGTTCTACTTAGTATGTATATAATTTATAAGCATTTGCAGTCAATTTTGCAATGACCATATAACATTTAGAACCCTTATACACCTACACTGCAGTGCTGTCTGGCTGAAACACAACACGAAATACACAAATTAATTTGTGTAACAGGTGTATGGAGAAGTTTGTTTTCTCCATTACAGACAGATCTGGATTTTTTTTCTCTTGATCTAACTTGAAGGTAATGTTATGCTATCTGCTACTAGGATACGGGATTAGACACAACATAAACAGACTGGCACAACAATTCTAGATAGAAAGAATTATTAATGACCGATAAAACTCGTTGCGTATGATAAGTGGTGCTCCAGCCAATCAGCTCCCAATTGTAATTTTTCAAACACATGACAGATAGGAGCTGAACTCATAACAGTTTGGAGCTGATTGGCTGGGGCACCATTTATTATAGGCAATGAGTTGTATCACTCATTGATAAGATAGGTGGCAGTTTGAAAAAAAAATGAAAAAGTTTCCATGTGCCCCTCCAATACACATTCGCAGCTTAGATCCTGCACTGTGCCAGTCTACAGTGCATGTGGCATGTTCCTGAGGATTTTGTTTTTTTGGCAGCAGCCAATCAATTTATCAGTATATTTTTGGATTGTGAGGTGGGGGGGGGAATGGAGTACCCAGAGGAAACCCACTCGACTACGGGGAGAATATACAAACTCGACACAGTTAGGGCCGTGGTGGGAACTGAACCCATGACCTCAGTGCTGTGAGTCTGTAATGCTAACCGTTGCCCACTTATTTACACACTGTACAAAGTGAGTGAATCAAAATCTGCAAAATGTGGTACATGTTATCCACACCGGTATGCCAGAGAAATGCACTATTTGTCTAAGATAACCTTGCTTTATCTGTAGATATGTGGTAATGTATGACTGGAGAGAAGGAAAGCAGGCTGACAGGGGAAGGGAAACATACTGTTTGTACAGTAGTTAATGAGGAGAGGAAGACGCACAAGAAGATTCTGCTGATCAAAATGATATGCGACATCCCTATATTGTGTGCAACTGTGGCTGTATCTGCTTCCAAAATGCCATTTTACAGTGTTTCTCAGGAAAACACTGTTGCAGAGCATTTTGTATGCAAATACAGTTGCAGTCACACACAGAATACAGGCATACTGCATATCATTTTAATCAGCGCAGAAGCTGTATGTCATGACCAGCCGGTGCTGGTATTTCAGCTCACAAACCTCCCCCCCCCCCCCCCCCCCCATTCAGGGGTGGAGAGGGGAAATGTGTAAAAAGTGACCTGCACAGCAGATGAACAGCACTTTTTGCTGTCGCATCAATTGAATATTGCTCCTGCAATCTTCTGTCATCGTCGGGTGGCGATATCAATTTAATTCCCCCAAATGTATCAACATAATCGTTTTCAGCATTTGTTTCAGCGACAAGTGCCCTGATTCATGTTTGTAAGTAAAGCATAAAAGCAAGTAACTTTGTGTCTGGAACAAACCATGTTGCCATGCAAGGGGAGCAAACAGTACCAGGAAACAGAGCAGACCAGCGAGAACAAATCACAAGGAGAACATTCAGGGATAGACTGAGGTCAAAATAAATTTTGAATAGGGAATGTCAGAGGGCACGTTTCGGCAGTCTGAAGCAGGGTGCTCCAGGTACATTCAGCTTGAGCAGCCGCGCGAGGTGCCACCCTCCATGGGCGCGCCAAATTGCCTACTACAGCTCAGGGTCCTCCATCTACTTGGCATCTGTAGCTGCCCATCTTGCCTCCTACACTCCATCGTCTGCCCACACTACTACTGAGAGTCTGAGACATTCAGTGTCTAACTGACAGTGGCCAGCCTGTGATCAAATTGGGCAACGCAGGGGGCGGGCCGGGCTTACTAGCACATGCCGACGCTGTCCCTGTCTGCGCACAGTATCAGTGAGTCATCCATCTCACTGATCACTGCAGCATCACAAGCCAGGGCCGGAGTAAGCATTGGGGGTTCCGGGTCACTTAACATGGGGATCGGGTGAAAGGAGGGTGTACAGTATATTGGATTGTGCATACCTCCCTTTCCAGAAGGGACAAAATGCTCTGCTCCTAGACTTGCTTCTTAATATATGATTGGTGTCACCTGTGTCGAACTATTTAATAATAATAATAATAATAATAATAATAAATAAATAGTATTTAAATACAGGTGATGGCAATCATAAATTAAGGAGGAAGTCGAGGTAGAGAGCATTTGACCCTCCTGGAATGGATCTTGTTGGGAGCAGTGGCGGAACTACCACCAGTACAAGCTGTGCCTTGCACTGGGGCCCACCACTGTCAAGGGGCCCAAAGCCAGCGGCATGTAATGAGTCAAACTGACTCATTACTAGAGATGAACGGGTTCGGTTCTAGAGAACCGAACCCTACCGGACTGTGCCTTCCGAGTTCGGTTCCAAGCCAGGCTCGGGTTTTCCCACCTGACTCGGAAACCCGAACGTGGCAAAACGTCATCATCCCACTGTCGGATTCTGGCGGAATCTCGATTCCATATAAGGAGCCGCGCGTCACGGCCATTTTCACTCCAGTCTCGGAGAGTGTATTGAGAGGACGTGTCCTCAGTGTTCAGTGTCTATGTGGGGGCGGGAAAGTGGGGTGGCGAGTCTTGTGCTGTGTTGCGCTGCTCAGTCCGGTCCAGTGTAGTCAGTGTATTGTGCTGCATCAGTCCAGCCAGTCACAGTGTTGGTGTCCTCTGCTGATATATATTCAGTGTAGCTGTATAAAGTGGTGCGGTGTTGTGCTGTCAAGTCCAGTGTAGTCAGTGTATTGTGCTGCATCAGTCCAGCCGGTCACAGTGTTGGTGTCCTCTGCTGCCATATATCCAGTGTAGCTGTATAAAGTGGTGCTGTGTTGTGCTGTCCAGTCCAGTGTAGTCAGTGTATTGTGCTGCATCAGTCCAGCCAGTCACATTGTTGGTGTCCTCTGCTGCCATATATCCAGTGTAGCTGTATAAAGTGGTGCTGTGTTGTGCTGTCCAGTCCAGTGTAGTCAGTGTATTGTGCTGCATTAGTCCAGCCAGTCACAGTGTTGGTGTCCTCTGCTGCCATATATCCAGTGTAGCTGTATAAAGTGGTGTTGTGTTGTGCTGCATCAGGCCAGTGGTAGTGTCCTGTCCATCAGTCATTCCAGTGACGATATATGCTGCTGCTATATGTCCACTGCTACAGTATTATAATAATAATAATAACAACAATCACAAGTCCCTTACAGTGTTGTTGTGTTGTGCCGCATCAGACCAGTGGTAGTGTCCTGTCCATCAGTCATTCCAGTGACGAGGCAGTCACAGTGGTATACGCTGCTGCTATATGTCCACTGCTGCCGTATAATAATAATAACAACAAGTCTCTTACAATGTTGCTGTGTTGTGCTGCATCAGACCAGTGGTAGTGTCCTGACCATGTCACAACTGAGGGCCTGAGCTGACGGGAGGCAGCCTCAGTTGTAGGGGCTGAGATGTACCGGAACCTGGGAGGTTGTATCAGACCCCTGGACATGTAAGTAACATGAAGAAGAACCGCCCGAAGGCGTGACCACGACAACTTGAATAAAAGTCAATGATGTTTATTTATGACAAACTTCATGCATCACAGTAGCAGTAAAAGAAACATAAAAGTCAGCAAAGAATAAATACAGTTCCTGGGAACTACAGGGTGGCAGGAGCCACAGGGCACTGGTAGTGTGAGATAGTTCTTATAATCTTCTAGATGGAAAGTCCTTACCAGGCCCGACTGTAGCAATGGAGATAACCCAGGATTGTACCAGCTGGTGTTCCAGGAAAAGCTGGGCTGCTGTAGATAAAACGGCTGCTGTGGATACTGGCTGGAACCAGACTGTTGTTGGCACGGAGTGGATACTGGCTGGAACCAGTTAAATAATAAATGAACTTGAGAGCGATGAAATATGAATAAAATGTAGAGTTTGAGAGCGGAGAAATAATAATACCGGTGGAGAGTGGTAAAGTGTAGAAAGGACACCGGCCCTTTAAGAGAAGCTGTACTCTGCTGGAAGCTGGGCTGGAAGCAGGTAATGTTGTAGCTGGAAACAGATGAATCCACAATGGATCGGAGAGTCAGGCTACACCGCAGGTGGAATGCTGGTGCGGGTCTCTATGGTGGAAGTCTTGAGACAGGAGCTGGAACCTGGAAATCAATCACAGGAAAGAGACAAACAGGAACTAGGTTTGACAACCAAAGCACTGACGCCTTCCTTGCTCAGGCACAGTGTATTTATACCTGCAGCAAGGAAGGGATTGGCTAGGCAATTATGCAGATTATCAATACTGAGAACAGATTGGTGGAAATGATCAGCTGACAGAATCCAAGATGGCTGCGCCCATGCAGACACTTGGAGGGAAGTTTGGTTTGTAATCCATGTGGTAATGAAAACAGTAATGGCGGCGCCGGCCACCGGAGACAGGAGGCGCCAAGCTGACAGGTGCACATCCAACCACGCGGACACAGCGGAGGCCGCGGCTGACGTAATCGCCACTCAGACACTCTGCATGCAGAAGCTCAGGGACGGCGGCGGAGGCCGCGGGAGACGCCATGCCAGGTGTAATATGGCGTTTACTGTGACAGCGTCTCAGAGTGACAGGAGAGGATACAGGAATGTAAACATCAGGATAACAGATGGGATCCGGTCCTGGAGCGCTGAGCCAGCCTTAGGAGGCATCTGATGGGTAAGAAATGGCGTCCAGATACCCGGATCGTGACAGCACCCCCCCCTTTAGGAGTGGCCCCAGGACACTTCTTTGGCTTTTGAGGAAACTTGGAATGGAATCTCCGGACCAAGGCAGGAGCATGGACATCAGAAGCATTGGTCCATGAACGTTCCTCAGGGCCATAACCCTTCCAGTCAATAAGATATTGTAGTTGACCGTAACGGTGACGTGAGTCCAGGATCTTGGCTACTTCATACTCAACGCTTCGTTGAGTTTGGACTTTCGGAGTTGGAGGAAGTGAGGAATGAAACCGATTCAAGATCAGCGGTTTCAACAGGGAAACATGGAATGTCCTGGGTATTTTTAAGAAGGGAGGCAACTGAAGTCTGTAAGCAACAGGATTGATGACTTGTTCAATCTTGAAAGGACCGATATAGCGAGGTGCAAACTTCATACTGGGAACTCTTAACCTCAAATTCTTCGTGGATAACCATACCCGATCACCCACCTTGAGAGCAGGAACTGCTCGACGCTTCTTATCCGCAAACTTCTTGTACCTGAACGATGCCTTGAGCAGAGCTGACCGTACGCTCTTCCAGATATTGGCAAACTGGTGCAAGGTGATATCCACTGCGGGAACAGAAGTTGCTGGAAGCGGTTGGAACTCAGGGACTTTAGGGTGGAATCCAAAGTTAGTGAAGAATGGTGTTGAAGCAGATGAAGAATGATACTGGTTGTTATGACAGAACTCGGCCCAGGGAAGTAATTGAACCCAGTCATCTTGAGAGGAGGACACATAGATGCGGAGGAAGGCCTCCAAGTCCTGATTCACCCTCTCGGTTTGACCATTGGTCTGAGAATGGTAAGCCGTGGAAAACTTTAGCTTGACTTGGAGGACTTGACATAAACTTCGCCAGAATTTGGCTGTGAATTGAACTCCTCGATCTGAGATAATTTCTTCAGGAAGACCGTGGAGTCGGAAGATCTCTTGTATGAATACTTGAGCCAACTTGGAAGCTGACGGAAGACCGGTGAGAGGAATGAAGTGTGCCATCTTGGTGAACCGGTCAACTACCACCCAGATGGTATTGAACTTGTTGCACATGGGTAAATCTGTAATAAAATCCATCGACAAATGGGTCCAAGGTCGACGGGGAACAGATAGTGGAACCAGTTGCCCCGCAGGCGACTGGCGGGATACCTTATGTTGAGCACACTTTGGGCAAGATGCAATAAACTCCAAGACGTCCTTTTTCAGAGTTGGCCACCAATAGGACCTAGAGATAAACTCCAGGGTTTTTTGGATACCTGTATGTCCGGCAAAACGGGAAGCATGGGCCCAATGCATGAGCTTCTTCCTTAGCATCGGTTTCACAAAACTTTTCCCTGATGGGGGCGTAGAGTCCATCCCTACCGTGCAGAATGCCAACGGATTTATAATAGGATGCTTGTCTGAAGACTCTGACTCATTTTCTTGCTCCCATGAGCGGGAAAGGGCATCGGCCTTGCGATTCTGAGAGCCCGGACAGAACTGGAGTTTAAAGTCGAACCTGGAAAAGAAAAGTGCCCATCTGGCCTGACGAGGGTTGAGACATTGTGCGCCTTTCAGATATAAAAGGTTCTTGTGGTCTGTAAGTATGGTGATTGAATGAGAAGCTCCCTCCAACAGATACCTCCACTCTTCTAGAGCGAGCTTGATGGCTAGCAACTCCTGGTCGCCAATGGCATAGTTGCGCTCAGCTGGGGAGAACTTCCGGGAGAAGAAACTGCAAGGGTGTAAATGGCCATCTTTAGCCCTCTGAGATAACACCGCTCCTACTCCAACGGAGGAGGCATCCACCTCTAAGATGAAAGGAGAGTCGATGTCAGGCTGTTTCAGAACAGGCGCAGAGATGAACCTTTGTTTTAAAAGATGAAATGCTTGCATGGCTTCTTCAGACCACTTGGACGGGTTAGCACCCTTCTTAGTGAAAGCAGTAATAGGCGCCACAATGGTGGAAAAGTCTCGTATAAACTTTCGGTAATAGTTGGCGAACCCTAAGAACCTCTGGACCCCTTTGAGGGTTAAGGGTACCGGCCAATTTTGGATTGCTTGTAGTTTCTCAGGATCCATCTCTAGTCCGGAACCGGACACAATGTACCCTAGAAACGGAATGGACTTGACTTCAAAGACGCATTTCTCTAATTTGCAATAGAGATGATTGACACGGAGACGGGACAGAACCTCTTTAACCCAAAAACGATGTTCCTCTAAATCGTTGGCAAAAATGAGGATATCGTCTAGATAGACCACGACATGACGGTATAGAATGTCTCTGAAGATCTCATTGACAAAATGCTGGAAGACAGCTGGAGCATTGCTCAATCCGAAGGGCATGACGAGGTACTCATAATGTCCGTCACGGGTGTTAAAGGCGGTCTTCCACTCGTCACCCTCACGGATCCGGATGAGATTGTATGCACCTCTCAAGTCCAGCTTTGTAAAGATGGTAGCTCCGCTAACTCTGTCAAAGAGCTCAGTAATCAGGGGTAAAGGATAACGGTTCTTGATGGTAATGTCGTTCAAACCTCTGTAGTCGATGCACGGCCGCAGACCACCATCTTTCTTTTTTACAAAAAAGAAGCCTGCGCCGGCTGGGGAAGAAGAAGGTCGAATGAACCCCTTTGCTAGGTTCTCTTTAATGTATTCCTCCATAGAATGCGTCTCAGGCAGAGACAACGGATAAGTTCGTCCTCGAGGTGGAACCTTCCCTGGAACGAGATCAATCGGGCAGTCCCATTCTCTATGAGGAGGAAGGATATCAGCAGAAGCTTTACTGAACACATCCGTGAAATCTTGATATGGAGGAGGTGGAACATCAGACGACCTGGGGGAGGAAGAACAGACAGGCAATACTTTAAACAAACATGTCTCAGCACAGGAGGAACCCCATGCCAGGATTTGCGTAGTCGTCCAATCAATTGTAGGATTGTGAAGACGGAGCCATGGAAGGCCCAGGACCACAGGATGTGTGGCTCTTGGAATCACTAAAAAAGAAATAAGTTCGGAATGAAGAACTCCCACTCTCAGACGAACTGGTAGAGTCCTTAAAGAAATAACTGCATCAAAAATTTTGCTGCCATCCACGGCAGTTAAAGAAATGGACGAAGGAAGTCTCTCGGTGGGTAGGGACCACCGTTTAACATAGGCTTCGGTAATAAAGTTCCCAGCTGCTCCGGAATCAAGGAGGGCAATGACGTTCCGATAACGTTGAGCAACTTGAAGCGAGACTGGGAGATTACAATCTTGAGGAGATGGAGAGGAGATCATTACTCCTAGCCGGCCCTCTCCTTGGCGAGCTAGGATTTGGAGTTTCCCGGACGTTTGGGACAGGCATTAATGGTGTGAGACGGAGCTGCACAATAAAGACAGAGAGACTCGGAGAGACGTCTTCGGCGCTCAGCAGGAGTTAAACGGGAACGGCCAATTTGCATGGGCTCATCTTTAGTTGGTGACAGTTGGCGAGGAGGAGGAGCAGAAGATTTTGGAGCAGATGATCTTCCACGCTCAGTTGCTCTCTCTCTGAAATGTAAATCAACTTTCGTGCAGAGTGAGATTAGCTCATCTAACTTAGAGGGTAAGTCTCTGGTAGCTAACTCATCTTTAATACGCTCAGATAAGCCATGCCAGAATGCAGCATACAGGGCCTTGTCGTTCCATGCTAGTTCGGATGCCAGGATCTGGAACTGTATCAGATATTGTCCTACAGTACGTGACCCCTGGCGTAAACGGAGAATCTCGGATGAAGCTGAGGTTACCCGGCCTGGCTCGTCGAAGATGCGCCTGAATGTTGACACGAATGCAGTGTAAGAAGATAGCAGGGTGTCGGACCTCTCCCATAACGGTGATGCCCAATCAAGGGCTGAGCCACTGAGAAGAGAAATAATGTAGGCAATTTTTGTACGGTCACTGGGAAAATTGCCAGGTTGTAGCTCAAACTGAATCTCACACTGGTTGAGAAATCCCCTGCAGAATCTTGGAGATCCGTCAAATTTTGCTGGCGTTGGAAGATGAAGACGTGGAGCAGAAATGGGTAAGGTGGGTGGGGTTATAGCTGGAGTCACTGTGGTTGACGCACCAGACGCGCCTGATCCACGGAGAGTTGTCTGAATCCCATCCAGCCGAGTAGAGAGATCCTGGAGACAGCGGATGATGTGGCCCTGTGCAGCCTCCTGATGTTCTAGTCGGGCTGCCAGTTCTTGCATCGGCCTGGCCGCTTGATCCTGGTCTCCGGCTGGATTCATTAGGTCAGTGCTTACTGTCACAACTGAGGGCCTGAGCTGACGGGAGGCAGCCTCAGTTGTAGGGGCTGAGATGTACCGGAACCTGGGAGGTTGTATCAGACCCCTGGACATGTAAGTAACATGAAGAAGAACCGCCCGAAGGCGTGACCACGACAACTTGAATAAAAGTCAATGATGTTTATTTATGACAAACTCCATGCATCACAGTAGCAGTAAAAGAAACATAAAAGTCAGCAAAGAATAAATACAGTTCCTGGGAACTACAGGGTGGCAGGAGCCACAGGGCACTGGTAGTGTGAGATAGTTCTTATAATCTTCTAGATGGAAAGTCCTTACCAGGCCCGACTGTAGCAATGGAGATAACCCAGGATTGTACCAGCTGGTGTTCCAGGAAAAGCTGGGCTGCTGTAGATAAAACGGCTGCTGTGGATACTGGCTGGAACCAGACTGTTGTTGGCACGGAGTGGATACTGGCTGGAACCAGTTAAATAATAAATGAACTTGAGAGCGATGAAATATGAATAAAATGTAGAGTTTGAGAGCGGAGAAATAATAATACCGGTGGAGAGTTGTAAAGTGTAGAAAGGACACCGGCCCTTTAAGAGAAGCTGTACTCTGCTGGAAGCTGGGCTGGAAGCAGGTAATGTTGTAGCTGGAAACAGATGAATCCACAATGGATCGGAGAGTCAGGCTACACCGCAGGTGGAATGCTGGTGCGGGTCTCTATGGTGGAAGTCTTGAGACAGGAGCTGGAACCTGGAAGACAATCACAGGAAAGAGACAAACAGGAACTAGGTTTGACAACCAAAGCACTGACGCCTTCCTTGCTCAGGCACAGTGTATTTATACCTGCAGCAAGGAAGGGATTGGCTAGGCAATTATGCAGATTATCAATACTGAGAACAGATTGGTGGAAATGATCAGCTGACAGAATCCAAGATGGCTGCGCCCATGCAGACACTTGGAGGGAAGTTTGGTTTGTAATCCATGTGGTAATGAAAACAGTAATGGCGGCGCCGGCCACCGGAGACAGGAGGCGCCAAGCTGACAGGTGCACATCCAACCACGCGGACACAGCGGAGGCCGCGGCTGACGTAATCGCCACTCAGACACTCTGCATGCAGAAGCTCAGGGACGGCGGCGGAGGCCGCGGGAGACGCCATGCCAGGTGTAATATGGCGTTTACTGTGACAGCGTCTCAGAGTGACAGGAGAGGATACAGGAATGTAAACATCAGGATAACAGATGGGATCCAGTCCTGGAGCGCTGAGCCAGCCTTAGGAGGCATCTGATGGGTAAGAAATGGCGTCCAGATACCCGGATCGTGACAGACCATCAGTCATTCCAATCATTCCTGTGCCGCATATTGTCTTATATAACTCCCGAAAAATATTGGAGAACAAAAATTTGGAGGATAAAATAGTGAAAGATCAAGAACCACTTCCTCCTAGTGCTGAAGCTGCTGCCACTAGCCATGACATAGATGATGAAATGACATCAACATCGTCTGCCAAGGCCGATGCCCAATGTGATAGTAGAGGGCATGTAAAATCCAAAAAGCCAAAGTTCAGTAAAAAGACCCAAAAAAATAAATTTAAATGGTCTGAGGAGAAAAACGTAAACTTGCCAATATGCCATTTATAATACGGAGTGGCAAGGAACGGCTGAGGCCCTGGTCTATGTTCATGACTAGTGGTTCAGCTTCACATATGATAGAAGCCCTCATATCTGAGGCCTTCACACTTATGTTGGTGTTAGATGTGCACCTGGTATCCGCCATTAGTGCAGTGGGATTTAGACAATTGATGTAGGTATTGTGTCCCCGGTACCTAATCCCATCTAGATTCCACTTCACTAGGCAGGCGATAGCGAGATTTTGCCATTTAATTCCAGTGATTTTGACGTATAATTACAGTGATTTTGCCAATTAATTCCAGTGATTAGGACGTATAATTATTAATTACAGTGATCTTGCCAATTAATTCCAGTGATTTGGACGTATAATTCCGGTGATTTGGATGTATAATTCCAGTTGGAATTGTTTGTGTCGCTTGGCTTAGTCATACAGCTACCTCATTGCACCTCTTCGACATCTTTGCATGAGGTGCTGTTTGGGGCCTAGTTTTTGAAAAGTGCCATCCTGTGTGACACTGCCATATGAGTCCAGGGGTACTGCTGTATTAGTCCTGGGGTACTGCCGTATAAGTCCACCAATTGCAGAATTTTTTTAAAAGTTACTAGAGCGTGCTAGAGATGCTGTCAGTGGATCGAACAATTGCAGTCCACACTCGACATTCATACACTGCGTGACACTACTAGTTGGGCCAGGTGGATGTGTCGCTTAGCTTAGTCATACAGCAACCTCGGTGCACCTTTTTTTCTTCTTTGCATCATGTGCTGTTAGGGGCCTTTTTTTTATATCTGCCCTCCTGTCTGCCACTGCAGTGCCACGCCTAGATGGGCCAATTGTTTGTGTCGCTTGGCTTAGTCATACAACTACCTCATTGCAATTATCTTTCTTCTTTGCATGATGTGCTGTTTGGGGCCTTTTTTTATATCTGCCCTCTTGTCTGACACTGCAGTGTCACGTCTAGATGGGCCAATTGTTTGTGTCGCTTGGCTTAGTCATACAACTACCTCATTGCAATTCTTTTTCTTCTTTGCATGATGTGCTGTTTGGGGCCTTTTTTTTTAATATCTGCCCTCCTGTCTGACACTGCAGTGCCACGCCTAGATGGGCCAGGTGTTTGTGCCGCACACTTCTGTCGCTTAGCTTAGTCATACAGCCACTTTGGTGCAACTTTTAGGCCTAAAAACAATATTGTGATGTGTGAAGTGTTCAGAATAGACTGGAAATGAATGGAAATTATTGTTATTGAGGTTAATAATACCGTAGGCGCAAAATTACCCCCAAATTCTGTGATTTTATCTTTTTTTTTTTTTTTAAATCATCCAGATCCAAAACCAAAACACGAAAGGGTGGTTTTGGCAAAACCAAACCAAAACCAAAACACGAAAGTGGAATTAGAACCAAAACCAAAACAAAAAACACGAAAAGTGCCAGCCGCACATCTCTACTCATTACATGCCGCTGTGTGCTGCGGGCAACCGCCGCCCGCCGAGAAGAGGAGCGCAGCTGCCACGGGAGGAAGGAGGAGGAGGAAGGTGGAGGGGGGAGCCGCAGCATCGCTGTGTAATTGGTGGAGGCGCTGCTGCAGCTGTCCTCACCATAGGCTGTCCTCCGCTATTGTGAATGCTGGGAAGCGCATCCCAGCATTCACAGCGGCGGAGGACAGCCTATGGTGAAGGAGAGGGACAGCTGCAGCAGCTCCTCAACCAGTTACACTGCGCTGCTGCAGCTCCCTCCTCCCCCTCCCTCCTCCTCCTTCTCCCCTGCCCAGGATCTGCCAGAAGCTGCTGCACCGAGGAGCCTAACTGCCAGTGGAGAAAGTAAGTATAATCTATTCTTTCTTTCTATTCTGTCTGTCTGCCTTAATGTGTAAAAAGGGGGACGCTGTCTGCCATAATGTGTAAAAAGGGGGATGCTGTCTGCCGTAATGTGTAAAAAAGGGACGCTGTCTGCCATAATGTGGAAAAAAGGGGATGCTGTCTGCCAAAATGTGGAAAAAAGGGGACGCTGTCTGCCATTATGTGTAAAAAGGGGACACTGTCTGCCGTTATGTTTAAAAAGGGAATGCTGTCTGCCGTAATGTGTAAAAAAGGGACGCTGTCTGCCGTAATGTGTAAAAAGGGGACGCTGTCTACCGTAATGTGTAAAAAGGGGGACGATGTCTGCCGTAATGTGTAAAAAGGGGATGCTGTCTGCCGTAATGTGTAAAAAGGGGACGCTGTCTGCAGTAATGTGTAAAAGGTGGATGCTGTCTGCCATAATGTGTAAAAAGGGGAATCTGTCCGCCGTAATGTGTAAAAGGGGCTCTACCTGGTGTAGTGGTGCTACTGTGCGGCGTAATTTGAATAATGGAGACTACTGTGCATCATTATATGAATTGGTATTATTTTGTGGCCACACCCCTTCCCCACAAAGCTACACCCCTATAATTTTTGGACGCGCCTACGGCGTGCACTGCCCCTGTTTTACATGGGGGGAGCTCCGATGCCGCTTCTTGCACACAGCGCTAAAATGTCTAGTTACAGCACTGGGGGTCATTCCGAGTTGTTCGCTTGCAAGTGGATTTTAGCAGATTTGCTCATGCTAAGCCGCCGCATACTGGTAGTGAATCTTAGCATCTTAAAATTGCGAACGATGTATTCGCAATATTGCGATTACACACCTCGTAGCAGTTTCTGAGTAGCTCCAGACTTACTCGGCATCTGCGATCATTTCACTGCTTGTCGTTCCTGGTTTGACGTCACAAACACACCCAGCGTTCGCCCAGACACTCCCCCGTTTCTCCGGCCACTCCTGCGTTTTTTCCGGAAACGGTAGCGTTTTTTCCCACAGGCCCATAATACGGCCTGTTTCCGCCCAGTAACACCCATTTCCTGTCAATCACATTACGATCGCCAGAACGATGAAAATGCCGTGAGTAAAATTCCTAAGTGCATAGCAAATTTACTTGGCGCAGTCGCAGTGCGGACATTGCGCATGTGCATTAAGCGGAAAATCGCTGCGATGCGAAGATTTTTACCGAGCGAACAACTCGGAATGACCCCCACTGTTGCCAAAGCATTTTGTCGCACCTGAGCCCACCGCTCGCTAGTTCCGCCACTGGTTGGGAAGAATGGATTGTTTATATTAAATTTAAACCAATGGTGTATATTAGATTGAAACTAAGGGAGGAATGTTATACGGTTTGAGAATCAGGAAGTGAGATATTTTGTTATAGTTCTCATGTTTTTTTCTAAAGTGGCAATCATTTACATGGCAAAACCAGGTTGATTTTGCCATGTAAAGGATTGCCACTTTAGAAAAACAGGAAAAATCTTGCAAAATCTCTTCCTGATTCTCACACCCTATTACATTCCCACCTATTAATTAAATAAACCATGGGTACTGTTTAATCAACTATTTTATAAAGTTTTCTTGTAGTGGAACAAAGACAAATTAAACAACCTTAAAATACACATAGAAGACTAAAATCTATACTTTATCTTATCACATGCAAGAATAGCAGCAGCCTCTGTACTACTTACACACTGGGACAGGACTCAGGAGGACTGTGTATGTATCTGTCTCTGAAACCTGATACACTTATGTCTCTACCTGCACTGCATACTGTTCTGTTTGCATTCTGGCTGCCTGGTTCTGCTGCTGCACAAGAGGGAGAACTAGTGATGTCAGTGTGCACCAGCCAGTGGGCCCCCTGACATGCGGGGAGGTACAGTATCTCCTGCCCCCCTTTATGGCTATGCCTGGTGGTCTCAGTCTCTATTATTCACGATTGACATATGATGGATGGGATTGACTTTTTGTCACTAGCTGCACTGCACATACTGTAGTTGTGCTCTCTCTGGCAGCACTGGCTGGGACATTTTATATTTAAGTCTCTGTGTACCTATCACATGCTGGCTGTACAGTATAGCAGAAAAAGATGGACATTAAAATTAGAGATGTGCACCGTACATTTTTTGGGTTTTGTGTTTTGGTTTTGGATTCGGTTCCGCGGCCGTGTTTTGGATTTGGACGCGTTTTGGCAAAACCTCCCTGAAAATTTTTTGTCGGATTCGGGTGTGTTTTGGATTCGGGTGTTTTTTTTCAAAAACCCCTCAAAAACATCTTAAATCATAGAATTTGGGGGTAATTTTGATCCTATAGTATTATTAACCTCAATAACAACAATTTCCACTCATTTCCAGTCTATTCTGGACACCTCACAATACTATTTTTAGTCCTAAAATTTGCACCGAGGTCGCTGGATGACTAAGTAAATTGACCCAAGAGGGCGGCACAAACACCTGGCCCATCTAGGAGTGGCACTGCAATGTCAGACAGGATGGCACTTAAAAAAATTGGCCCCAAACAGCACATGATGCAAAGAAAAGAGAAAAAGAGGTGCACTGTGGTCGCTGGACGGCTAAGCTAAGCGACACAAACACCTCAATATCACAGGAATTATTCGTTCTAATCAATGGTATTATTGGTCCAAATCACTGGAAGAAAATGACAAAATCACTGGAATTATTCGTTCTAATCAATGGTATTATTGGTCCAAATCACTGGAAGAAAATGACAAAATCACTGGAATTATTTGTTCTAATCAATGGTATTATTGGTCCAAATCACTGGAAGAAAATGACAAAATCACTGGAATTATTCGTAAACATTTGTAGAAAGTCGCTGCTTTCTGATTACAGAAATGCTCAAATATTCCTGCGAATCCACAATCCCTTCCCAGAGGAAAAAGAAACTGAGAAACCGTTGTTTGAGAACATTTGTTCTCTTTCCCTTGCAAAGGAACAAACCACTTTCCAAGAAGACTGACGTTTTTGGGATTATGGAGACATAATGTTTTTGAATATAAATCCTAAAGCAGGTGGTGTATTAGAGCAAAAGAGTGCAAGAGACCAGCCATGTAGTTTCTGAAATATTATGACAAAATGTTACTGTATTTCATAAGCACTCATTCCTAACTCTGCTAAGTACTGTTTGGTATACTGTATCTGGCTTTCATGAGGTAGTTGTCCATTATTTCAGCTTCCATTGACCTTTTTGAAAGCGGTAGAAGTTATCGATTCTTTTTTTTTATTTTCCCCTATTTTTAATTTTCTCCTGCATAGCCCAGTAAAATGGTGCAATGTTAAGTATTGACTTGTGCCTTCTCGGGGTCCACTTCTTCACCAAATCCAGCCAAATCTCATCCTAACCCTCTGTTCCACGTTCTCTATGTACCCCATCTGTGTCACCCATGTCTGTCTACCCCTCCCCTTTAGATTGTAAGCTCTCACAAGCAGGGCCATCTTCCCTCATGTGCTTATCCTTTGTCTTACTTTAATAATCTTCAACTGTACCACATCCAGCAGTCTTCTGCCACCTGATACTTATTCCAGTGTCATCTGCTGATGTAACTATGTTTATTTACCCTGTACTTGTCCTATACTGTTATCAACTGTAAGTTGCTGTTTTCCTGTTTGATTATTTATGTTCTCTGTAATTGGGCGCAGCGGGACCCTTGTGGCGCCATATAAATAAAGGATAATAATAAGAATAATATAGGGTGTATAATCCCCAGGTGTATCTCACACATCGCTCAGTACAGTATACAGGGTGTATAATCCCCAGGTGTATCTCACACATCGCTCAGTACAGATTACAGGATGTATAATCACCAGGTGTATAACACACATCGCACAGTACAGTAATAGGGTGTATATTCCCCAGGTGTATCTCACACATCGCTCAGTACAGTATACAGGGTGTATAATCCCCAGGTGTATCTCACACATCGCTCAGTACAGATTACAGGATGTATAATCACCAGGAGTATAACACACATTGCACAGTACAGTATATAGGGTGTATAATCACCAGGTGTATCACAAACGTTGCACAGTAAAGTATACAGGGTGTATAATCCCCAGGTGTATCTCACACATCGCTCAGTACAGATTACAGGATGTATAATCACCAGGTTTATAACACACGTCGCACAGTACAGAATACATACTGGTCACAACAATGCAGCAGATATTGAGCACTGATCAGGATACTAGAAGTGACACAGAGCTGCAAGATACAGCAATGGCCTACTGTACTGTACTATATATGTATACTGCTGGTCACCAAAATGCTGCACTGTCCTACTATATACTGCTCACAATAATGCAGCACAGATATGGAATGGATACTTGCAGTGACACAGAGCTGCAAGATACAGCAATGGCCTACTGTACTGTACAACTATATACTGTTGGTCACCAAAATGCTGCACTGTACTACTATATATACTGCTCACAAAAATGCAGCACAGATATGGAATGGATACTTGCAGTGACACAGAGCTGCAAGATACAGCAATGGCCTACTGTACTGTACAACTATATACTGTTGGTCACCAAAATGCTGCACTGTACTACTATATATACTGCTCACAAAAATGCAGCACAGATATGGAATGGATACTTGCAGTGACACAGAGCTGCAAGATACAGCAATGGCCTACTGTACTGTGCAACTATATACTGTTGGTCAATAAAATGAAGCACACTGAGCACAGATATTTGCAGCACACTGAGCACAGATATGGAGCTTTTCAGGTAGAGAACGTAGATATTTGCAGCACACTGAGCACAGATATTTGCAGCACACTGAGCACAGATATGGAGCTTTTCAGGCAGAGAACGTAGCCACGTCCTCTCCGTTCAATCTCCAATGCACAAGTGAAAATGGCGGCGACGCGCGGCTCTTTATATAGAATACGAATCTCGCGAGAATCCGACAGCGGGATGATGACGTTTGGGCGCGTTCGGGTTAACCAAGCAAGGCGTGAAGATCCGCGGCTGCCTCGGAACCGTGTAAATAGGTGAAGTTCGGGGGGGTTCAGATCTCGGAGAACCGAACCCGCTCATCTCTAATTAAAATACAATTAGTCTTGTCTGCATTGTGTTATATATTGATTAAATAGTGTGGAAATCCATGGCTAGAATTTAATTATTAATATATGTATTTGTTTCTGTTATACTTTGTAGTAGACTTTGAATAATGTGTGTGTGTGTGTGTGTGTGTGTGTGTGTGTGTGTGTGTGTGTGTGTGTGTGTGTGTGTGTGTGTGTGTGTGTGTGTGTGTTGTGTTTATGTTCAGGGCATCTAGTATTGTAGGCACTACTATGTGGTGTAATATGAATGAAGGCACTGTGTGGCATAATTTGAATTGTTCGGATGCACTGTTTGACAGAGATATATAAAAAGAGGATGTTAACCATCACTGCTTGTTAGTAGCTATATATTTTGGTAACGGAATAAGCAGAGCCATAATTAGACCTTTTGGTGCCCTGCACCAGAATGATAAGTGGCGCCCCCCCTTCCCCGCCCCGCATTTTCCAAATAGGGACATAAGGCGCATGCATCGTGGGAAAGGGGCATGACAAGATTGATCCCAGATAAAGCCCGTGCTATGATTCCCCTTTCTACACACATATATATATATATATATATATATATATATATACACACTGCTCAAAAAAATAATGGGAACACTAAAATAACACATCCTAGATCTGAATGAATGAAATATTCTTATTAAATACTTCGTTCTTTACATAGTTGAATGTGCTGACAACAAAATCACACAAAAATTATCAATGGAAATCAAATTTATTAACCCATGGAGGTATGGATTTGGAGTCACACTCAAAATTAAAGTGGAAAAACACACTACAGGCTGGTCCAACTTTGATGTAATGTCCTTAAAACAAATCAAAATGAGGCTCAGTAGTGTGTGTGGCCTCCACGTGCCTGTATGACCTCCCTACAATGCCTGGGCATGCTCCTGATGAGGTGGCGGATGGTCTCCCAGACCTGGACTAAAGCATCCGCCAACTCCTGGACAGTCTGTGGTGCAACGTGGCGTTGGTGGATGGAGCGAGATATGATGTCCCAGATGTGCTCAATTGGATTCAGGTCTGGGGAACGGGCGGGCCAGTCCATAGCATCAATACCTTCATCTTGCAGGAACTGCTGACACACTCCAGCCACATGAGGTCTAGCACTGTTTTGCATTAGGAGGAACCCAGGGCCAACCGCACCAGCATATGGTCTCACAAGGGGTCTGAGGATCTCATCTCGGTACCTAATGGCAGTCAGGCTACCTCTGGCGAGCACATGGAGGGCTGTGCGGCCCCCCAAAGAAATGCCACCCCACACCATTACTGATCCACTGCCAAACCGGTCATGCTGGAGGATGTTGCAGGCAGCAGAAAGTTCTCCTTGGCGTCTCCAGACTCTGTCACATGTGCTCAGTGAGAACCTGCTTTCATCTGTGAAGAGCACAGGGCGCCAGTGGCGAATTTGCCAATCTTGGTGTTCTCTGGCAAATGCCAAACGTCCTGCACGGTGTTGGGCTGTAAGCACAACCCCCACCTGTGGACATCGGGCCCTCATACCACCCTCATGGAGTCTGTTTCTGATCGTTTGAGTAGACACATGCACATTTGTGGCTTGCTGGAGGTCATTTTGCAGGGCTCTGGCAGTGTTCCTCCTGTTCCTCCTTGCACAAAGGCGGAGGTAGCGGTCCTGCTGCTGGGTTGTTGCCCTCCTACGGCCTCCTCCACGTCTCCTGATGTACTGGCCTGTCTCCTCCATGCTCTGGACACTACGCTGACAGACACAGCAAACCTTCTTGCCACAGCTCGCATTGATGTGCCATCCTGGATGAGCTGCACTACCTGAGCCACTTGTGTGGGTTGTAGACTCCGTCTCATGCTACCACTAGAGTGAATGCACCGCCAGCTTTCAAAAGTGACCAAAACATCAGCCAGAAAGCATAGGAGCTGAGAAGTGGTCTGTGGTCACCACCTGCAGAACAACTCCTTTATTGGGGGTGTCTTCCTAATTGCCTATAATTCCCACCTGTTGTCTATTCCATTTGCCCAACAGCATGTGAAATTGATTGTCAATCAGTGTTGCTTGCTAAGTGGACAGTTTGATTTCACAGAAGTGTGATTGACTTGGAGTTACATTGTATTGTTTAAGTGTTTATTTTTTTGAGCAGTGTGTATATATATATATATATATATATATATATATATACTATATATATATATACAATACGCACACATTTATAGACCACTGCAAGAGGAAAATGGATTTGGACATAAACCCTCGTTATACCATATCCATTAAGTTAACTTGAGAGCTCGTTGTTATTCAGGTACAATACCCTTTATTAAATAACACATTTCAAAATTCTACCATAACCAGGATTCAAACCTATAACCTGTTCAATTCTAATCAAACACCCTACTCATTCAGCTATTTCATCCTGCATAAAAACAATGAGAACTACTGTATATGAAGCTACTGGTACTTTGTAAAATAATAATCAGCATTGCAATTGAACAGATCTATGTAGTGTGCAGCCACACATCCAGGGGCAGATGTATTAAGCCTGGAGTAGTGATAAAGCAGTGATAAGTGCAAGGTGATAACGCACTAGCCAATCAGCTCCAGTATGTAAGTTGACAGTTAGGAGCTGATTGGCTGGTGCATTATCACCTTCCACTTATCACTGCTTTATCACTTCTCCAGGCTTATTACATCTGCCCCCCAATCTCTTGCAGCCACACACTACACAGATCTGCTCAGCCACAATGCTGATAATTTTTTTCACAAAGTACAAGGTAAGCTTCAAATAATAAGATTTTACTCACCGGTAAATCTATTTCTCGTAGTCCGTAGTGGATGCTGGGAACTCCGTAAGGACCATGGGGAATAGACGGGCTCCGCAGGAGACTGGGCACTCTAAAAGAAAGATTAGGTACTATCTGGTGTGCACTGGCTCCTCCCTCTATGCCCCTCCTCCAGACCTCAGTTAGGATACTGTGCCCGGAAGAGCTGACACAATAAGGAAGGATTTTGAATCCCGGGTAAGACTCATACCAGCCACACCAATCACACCGTATAACTCGTGATACTATACCCAGTTAACAGTATGAAATATAACTGAGCCTCTCAACAGATGGCTCAACAATAACCCTTTAGTTAGGCAATAACTATATACAAGTATTGCAGACAATCCGCACTTGGGATGGGCGCCCAGCATCCACTACGGACTACGAGAAATAGATTTACCGGTGAGTAAAATCTTATTTTCTCTGACGTCCTAGTGGATGCTGGGAACTCCGTAAGGACCATGGGGATTATACCAAAGCTCCCAAACGGGCGGGAGAGTGCGGATGACTCTGCAGCACCGAATGAGAGAACTCAAGGTCCTCCTCAGCCAGGGTATCAAATTTGTAGAATTTAGCAAACGTGTTTGCCCCTGACAAAGTTGCAGCTCGGCAAAGTTGTAAAGCCGAGACCCCTCGGGCAGCCGCCCAAGATGAGCCCACTTTCCTCGTGGAATGGGCTGTTACTGATTTAGGATGCGGCAATCCAGCCGCAGAATGCTCCAGCTGAATTGTGCTACAAATTCAGCGAACAATAGTCTGCTTAGAAGCAGGAGCACCTATTTTGTTGGGTGCCTATAGGATAAAAAACGAGTCAGTTTTCCTGACTCCAGCCGTCCTGGAAATATAAATTTTTAAGGCCCTGACTACGTCCAGTAACTTGGAATCTTCCAAGTCCCTAGTAGCCGCAGGCACTACAATAGGTTGGTTCAAGTGAAAAGCTGATACCACCTTAGGGAGAAACTGGGGACGAGTCCTCAATTCTGCCCTATCCATATGGAAAATCAGATAAGGGCTTTTACATGACAAAGCCGCCAATTCTGACACACGCCTGGCCGAAGCCAAGGCCAATAACATGACCACTTTCCACGTGAGATATTTCAAATCCACAGTTTTAAGTGGCTCAAACCAATGTGATTTTAAGAAACTCAACACCACGTTGAGATCCCAAGGTGCCACAGAAGGCACAAAAAAGGGGCTGAATATGTAGCACTCCCTTTACAAATGTCTGAACTCCAGGCAGTGAAGCCAGTTCTTTCTGGAAGAAAATCGACAGAGCCGAAATCTGGACCTTAATGGAACCCAAATTTAGGCCCATAGTCACTCCTGACTAGGAAGTGCAGAAAACGACCCAGCTGAAATTCCTCTGTTGGGGCCTTCCTGGCCTCACACCACGCAACATATTTTCGCCAAATACGGTGATAATGGTTTGCGGTTACTTCTTTCCTGGCTTTTATCAGCGTAGGAATGACTTCCTCCGGAATGCCCTTTTGCTTTAGGATCCGGAATTCAAACGCCATGCCGTCCAACGCAGCCGCGGTAAGTCTTGGAACAGACAGGGCCCCTGCTGTAGCAGCTCCTGTCTGAGCGGTAGAGGCCATGGGTCCTCTGATATTATTTCTTGAAGTTCTGGGTACCAAGCTCTTCTTGGCCCATCCGGAACCACGAGTATCGTTCCTACTCATCGTTTTCTTATTATTCTCAGTACCTTTGGTATGAGAGGCAGAGGAGGGAATACATAAACCGACTGGTACACCCACGGTGTCACTAGAGCGTCCACAGCTATTGTCTGAGGGTCCCTTGACCTGGCGCAATATCTAGTTTTTTGTTTAGGCGGGACGCCATCATGTCCACCTGTGGCCTTTCCCAACGGTTTACCAACAGTTGGAAGACTTCTGGATGAAGTCCCCACTCTCCCGGGTGTCGGTCGTGTCTGCTGAGGAAGTCTGCTTCCCAGTTGTCCACTCCCGGAATGAACACTGCTGACAGTGCTAAGACGTGATTTTCCGCCCATCGGAGAATCCTTGTGGCTTCTGCCATCGCCATCCTGCTTCTTGTGCCGCCCTGTCGGTTTACATGGGCGACTGCCGTGATGTTGTCTGATTGGATCAGTACCGGCTGGTTTTGAAGCAGAGGCCTTGCCAGACTTAGGGCATTGTAAATGGCCCTCAGTTCCAGAATATTTATGTGTAGGGACGACTCCTGACTTGACCAAAGTCCTTGGAAATTTCTTCCCTGTGTGACTGCCCCCCAGCCTCGAAGGCTGGCATCCGTGGTTACCAGGACCCAGTCCTGTATGCCGAATCTGCGGCCCTCTTGAAGATGAGCACTCTGCAGCCACCACAGTAGAGATACCCTGGTCCTTGGAGACAGGGTTATCAGCCGATGCATCTGAAGATGCGATTCCGACCACTTGTCCAAGAGGTCCCACTGAAAGGTTCTTGCATGGAACCTGCCGAATGGAATTTTGCTTCGTAAGAAGCTACCATTTTTCCCAGGACTCGTGTGCAGTGATGCACCGATACCTGTTTTGGTTTCAGGAGGTCTCTGACTAGAGATGACAGCTCCTTGGCTTTCTCCTGCGGGAGAAACACTTTTTTCTGTTCTGTGTCCAGAACCATCCCCAGGAACAGCAGGCGTGTGGTAGGAACCAGCTGTGACTTTGGAATGTATAGAATCCATCCGTGCTGTTGTAGCACTTCCCGAGATAGTGCTACTCCGACCAACAACTGCTCCATGGACCTCGCCTTTATAAGGAGATCGTCCAAGTACGGGATAATTAAAAACTCCCTTTTTTCGAAGGAGTATCATCATTTCTGCCATTACCTTGGTAAAGACCCTCGGTGCCGTGGACAGTCCAAACGGCAGTGTTTGGAATTGGTAATGGCAATCCTGTACCACAAATCTGAGGTACTCCTGGTGAGGATGGTAAATGGGGACATGTAGGTAAGCATCCTTGATGTCCAGGGATACCATGTAATCCCCCTCCTCCAGGCTTGCAATAACCGCCCTGAGCGATTCCATCTTGAACTTGAATTTTTTTATGTATGTGTTCAAGGACTTCAAATTTCAAATGGGTCTCACCGAACCGTCCGGTTTCGGTACCACAAACAGTGTGGAATAGTCACCCCGTCCTTGTTGAAGTAGGGGCACCTTGACTATCACCTGCTGGGAATACAGCTTGTGAATTGCCTCTAGCACAGCCTCCCTGCCTGAGGGAGTAGTCTGCAAGGCAGATTTGAGGAAACGGCGGGGGGGGGGGGAGACGCCTCGAATTCCAGCCTGTACCCCTGAGATACTACTTGAAGGATCCAGGGATCCACCTGTTAGCGAGCCCACTGATCGCTGAAATTTTTGAGGCAGCCCCCCACCGTACCTGGCTACGCCTGTGGAGCCCCCGAGTCATGCGGTGGACTCAGAGGAACCGGGGGAAGAATTTTGATTCTGGGAACTGGCTGACTGGTGCAGCTTTTTCCCTCTTCCCTCGTCTCTGTGCAGAAAGGAAGCGCCTTTGACCCGCTTGCTTTTCTGAAGCCGAAAGGACTGTACCTGATAATACAGTGCTTTCTTAGGCTGTGAGGAAACCTGAGGTAACATTTTTTCTTCCCAGCTGTTGCTGTGGATACGAGGTCCCAGAGACCATCCCCAAACAATTCCTCACCCTTATAAGGCTCTATGTGCCTTTTAAAGTCAGCATCACCTGTCCAGTGTCGGGTCTCTAATACCCTCCTGACAGAATGGACATTGCATTAATTCTGGATGCCAGCCGGCAAAATATCCCTCTGTGCATCCCTCATATATAAGACGACGTCTTATGTTCGCAAAATAGTATCCCTGTTTGACAGGGTTACAGACCTCGCTGCAGCAGCACTATCTGCAGGTCTCAGTCTAGTACCTGAGTGTGTAAATACAGACTTCAGGATAGCCTCCTGCTTTTTACCAGCAGGTACCTTCAAAGTGGCCGTATCCTAAGACGGCAGTGCCACCTTTTTTGACAAACGTGTGAGCGCCTTATCCACCCTAGGGGATATCTCCCAGCGTAACTTATCCTCTGGCGGGAAAAAGTACGCCATCAGTAACTTTTTAGAAATTACCAGTTTCTTATCGGGGGAACCCACGCTTTTTCACACTTCATTCACTCATTTGATGGGGGAACAAAACACTGCCTGCTTTTTCTCCCCAAACATAAAACCCTTTTTTAGTGGTACTTGGGTTAATGTCAGAAATGTGTAACACATTTTTTATTGCCGGGATCATGTAACGGATGTTCCTAGTGGATTGTGTATATGTCTCAACCTCGTCGACACTGGAGTCAGACTCCGTGTCGACATCTGTGTCTGCCATCTGAGGGAGCGGGCGTTTTTGAGCCCCTGATGGCCTTTGAGACGCCTGGGCAGGCGCGGGCTGAGAAGCCGGCTGTCCCATAGCTGTTACGTCATCCAGCCTTTTATGTAAGGAGTTGACACTGTCGGTTAATACCTTCCACCTATCCATCCACTCTGGTGTCGGCCCACAGGGGGCGACATCCCATTTATCGGCATCTGCTCCGCCTCCACATAAGCCTCCTCATCAAACATGTCGACACAGCCGTACCGACACACGCACACACACAGGGAATGCTCTGACTGAGGACAGGACCCCACACAGCCCTTTGGGGAGACAGAGAGAGAGTATGCCAGCACACACCAGAGCGCTATATAATGTAGGGATAAACACTATCACTGAGTGAATTTTCCCCAATAGCTGCTTGTATAAACAATATTGCGCCTAAATTTAGTGCCCCCCCTCTCTTTTTAACCCTTTGAGCCTGAAAACTACAGGGGAGAGCCTGGGGAGCTGTCTTCCAGCTACACTGTGAAGAGAAAATGGCGCCAGTGTGCCGAGGGAGATAGCTCCGCCCCTTTTTCGCTGACTTTTCTCCCGCTTTTTTATGGATTCTGGCAGGGGTAATTATCACATATATAGCCCCTGGGGCTATGTATTGTGATTATTTTGCCAGCCAAGGTGTTTTTATTGCTGCTCAGGGCGCCTTCCCCCAGCACCCCCCCCCCCCCCCCAGCGCCCTGCACCCTCAGTGACCGGAGTGTGAAGTGTGTATGAGGAGCAATGGCGCACAGCTGCAGTGCTGTGCGCTACCTTGGTGAAGACTGAAGTCTTCTGCCGCCGATTTTCCGGACCATCTTCATGCTTCTGGCTCTGTAAGGGGGACGGCGGCGCGGCTCCGGGAACGAACACCAAGGACGGGTCCTGCGGTCGATCCCTCTGGAGCTAATGGTGTCCAGTAGCCTAAGAAGCCCAAGCTAGCTGCAAGCAGGTAGGTTCGCTTCTTCTCCCCTTAGTCCCTCGTTGCAGTGAGCCTGTTGCCAGCAGGTCTCACTGTAAAATAAAAAACCTAACATATACTTTCTTTCTAGGAGCTCAGGAGAGCCCCTAGTGTGCATCCAGCTCGGCCGGGCACAGAAATCTAACTGAGGTCTGGAGGAGGGGCATAGAGGGAGGAGCCAGTGCACACCAGATAGTACCTAATCTTTCTTTTAGAGTGCCCAGTCTCCTGCGGAGCCCGTCTATTCCCCATGGTCCTTACGGAGTTCCCAGCATCCACTAGGACGTCAGAGAAAGTTAGAATTCTCAAGCTTAGAATTATCTATCCTTCTATGCAAGGGCAGATAGCTCAGTGAATAGATTGTGTGACTGCAATGCCACAGGCAATGGGTTAGAATCCCAGGTAAGTCATCATCTTGAAATGTAATAAAGGACAATGTGACTGAATAACAAAGAAATTTCAAGTTGCGTTCATTAATGTTGTATAGGTATTAGTGACAGAAGGGGTCTGGGTATGAGGCAGGGGTAGTCAGGAGATGCTGGGCTTTAAAAAGAGGGGATGCTGCAAGGTAAAGTAATTACAGGGGCGAAAACTAGGATTTTCAGTGCCCGGGGCAAGGCAGTAATTTGGCAAACCCACCCACCCCCCTCCCCCCCACAAAAAAAAGAAACATATACAGAAATAAAATCAAATGAATTATAATAAAAATACAAATTAACAAAAAAAATATAAAAAGGCATGGGTGTATGGCAGGGGAATAATGTATAGCAATGAGTACACTGCCATCTCTCTATCACAGACACTAGTGCAGCATATGATATGAGGACTGTACACTGACAGTGCATGGAGGCAGCTGCGGCTAGGCATGGGTGTATGGTGCAATTTCCCTGACACCCGGCTTATTTCATTACCTGCCCTGGAGATGCTGCTCCTTACACAGCAAGTGTGCCTGCCTCACCAGCTGGGACTTCTAGTCCCCCCCCCCCCCCCGTGTTATATAATGCATGAACGCAGCGGCTGCTTTACTCTGGCCCCTGGTGTCTCTCCTCCTCACGCTGGCTGCACAGGCCTGGGAGTGGTCCTCACCCACAGCCGACTGCTGCTCACCTCGCACCCGGCTCGCTGCACATGAAGCCCGGATTGTGCACGGCGCAGCCGGCGCTGATTTGCTGCTGTCATCAGCCAGGCCCGGGGTGTCACTGCGGAGGCGCGACTCTCCCAGGCACCGGCTGTCAGTTAGTGCCCGGTGCTGGGCTGGCCTGGGTGGCATGTAACCTGTGCTGCCAGTCTCAGCAGTTTATTCAGTCCCGTGCTTCCGGCTCCTTGAAACCGCAGCCGCAGGGGAAGGGGGTGTTAAAGAGACTGTCCTGGCGCCCCTTCTGATCCAGTGCCCGGGTCACACACACACCCTTGTCCCCCCCCCCTAGTTGTGGCCATGGTAATTAAAACAGATAATTGACAAATGCCACCAACAGCGCCCCTTACAGTGCAGCACTATGTGCGGTGCCCCCTCCGCACACACCTAGTTCGGCCCTGGGAATAGGGGGAGGTTGAGTGTGGCATGTGTGCAGAATGTACTTGTGTGGTGTTTTATATAAAACAGTATGTGAATTAGGTATCATTAGTGTAGTGTACATTATGAAGGGGAGTCAACAAGAGACTATAAAACTGGGTTATTTAATATATCATCCATCTCTCCATCACCATGTCTCTCCTGTCACCCACTGCCATACCTCCCAACATGACCCTCCCCAGGAGGGACAGAATGCTCTGCTCCTGGACTTCCCTCTTAATTTATGATAGTCGGCACCTGTTTTGAACAGGTTAATAGATAAGAAAGGTGTTTCAGCACAGGTGCCGGCAATCCTACATTAAGAAGGAAGTCCAGGAGCAGAGCATTCTGTCCCTCCTAGAGAGGGTCATGTTGGGAGGTATGCCCACTGCCTCTCCATCTCCCTGCATCATCCACTGCCTCAGCCTTTGCCTCTTCCCTGCGTCACTGTCTACCTGTCACCCTCTCTCTCCTGTCACCCTCTGCCTCTCCAAGGCATCACTCTCTTCCCATCCTGGCATTCCCTTTGAGATTGCGTCTTTGTTGCAAGGCCACACCCACTTTTCCAGGAAAGTACGCAAATAACACCCCTTCTTGCTATGTCATGGGAGGGGGCTCCAAAAAAATTCTAGCACAGAGTGCCAGTAGACGTGGAGTCAGCCCTGGAGTGAACACTAGAGCAATGCTCAAAAACAGACAAGGTTCAAAAAGGCAGGCAGACATCAAAGGGTCAAGTCAAAACACAAGCAAGAAGTCATACACAGAGTCCCCAATAATAAATTCCAAACCCACATGAACAAGCACAAGACTAACTATGAAGAACCCAGCAAGTTGAGACTGTCACTGAATGTATTTATTTTGTTACTGGCCAATCAGCTCCTGGGTAGAAATCATGTGAGCAACACATGACTGCAAATGCTGCTAATCAGCTGTAATCAATGATCAGTAAGGAGCCTAGCAAGCTAATGAATCAGCTGCAGAAGAATTCCTATCAGCTCAGGAGAGAAAGGTGAAAATAAGAATTTACTTACCGATAATTCTATTTCTCGGAGTCCGTAGTGGATGCTGGGGTTCCTGAAAGGACCATGGGGAATAGCGGCTCCGCAGGAGACAGGGCACAAAAAGTAAAGCTTTAGGATCAGGTGGTGTGCACTGGCTCCTCCCCCTATGACCCTCCTCCAAGCCTCAGTTAGGATACTGTGCCCGGACGAGCGTACACAATAAGGAAGGATTTTGAATCCCGGGTAAGACTCATACCAGCCACACCAATCACACTGTACAACCTGTGATCTGAACCCAGTTAACAGTATGATAACAGCGGAGCCTCTGAAAAGATGGCTCACAACAATAATAACCCGATTTTTGTAACTATGTACAAGTATTGCAGATAATCCGCACTTGGGATGGGCGCCCAGCATCCACTACGGACTCCGAGAAATAGAATTATCGGTAAGTAAATTCTTATTTTCTCTATCGTCCTAGTGGATGCTGGGGTTCCTGAAAGGACCATGGGGATTATACCAAAGCTCCCAAACGGGCGGGAGAGTGCGGATGACTCTGCAGCACCGAATGAGAGAACTCCAGGTCCTCCTTAGCCAGGGTATCAAATTTGTAGGATTTTACAAACGTGTTTGCCCCTGACTAAGTAGCCGCTCGGCAAAGTTGTAAAGCCGAGACCCCTCGGGCAGCCGCCCAAGATGAGCCCACCTTCCTTGTGGAATGGGCATTTACATATTTTGGCTGTGGCAGGCCTGCCACAGAATGTGCAAGCTGAATTGTATTACACATCCAACTAGCAATAGTCTGCTTAGAAGCAAGAGCACCCAGTTTGTTGGGTGCATACAGGATAACAGCAAGTCAGTTTTCCTGACTCCAGCCGTTCTGGAACCTATATTTTCAGGGCCCTGACAACATCTAGCAACTTGGAGTCCTCCAAGTCCCTAGTAGGCGCAAGGCACCACAATAAGCTGGTTCAGGTGAAACACTGACACCACCTTAGGGAGAGAACTGGGGACGAGTCCGCAGCTCTGCCCTGTCCGAATGGACAAACAGATATGGGCTTTTTTGAGAAAAAAACCACCAATTTGACACTCGCCTGGCCCAGGCCAGGGCCAAGAGCATGGTCACTTTTCATGTGAGAGGCTTCAAATCCACAGATTTGACTGGTTTTAAACCAATGTGATTTGAGGAATCCCAGAACTACGTTGAGATCCCACAGTGCCACTGGAGGCACAAAAGGGGGTTGTATATGCAATACTCCCTTGACAAACTTCTGGACTTCAGGAACTGAAGCCAATTCTTTCTGGAAGAAAATCGACAGGGCCGAAATTTGAACCTTAATGGACCCCAATTTGAGGCCCATAGACACTCCTGTTTGCAGGAAATGCAGGAATCGACCGAGTTGAAATTTCTTCGTGGGGCCTTCCTGGCCTCACACCACGCAACATATTTTCGCCACATGTGGTGATAATGTTGTGCGGTCACCTCCTTCCTGGCTTTGACCAGGGTAGGAATGACCTCTTCCGGAATGCCTTTTTCCCTTAGGATCCGGCGTTCCACCGCCATGCCGTCAAACGCAGCTGCGGTAAGTCTTGGAACAGACATGGTACTTGCTGAAGCAAGTCCCTTCTTAGCGGCAGAGGCCATAAGTCCTCTGTGAGCATCTCTTGAAGTTCCGGGTACCAAGTCCTTCTTGGCCAATCCGGAGCCATGAGTATAGTTCTTACTCCTCTACGTCTTATAATTCTCAGTACCTTAGGTATGAGAAGCAGAGGAGGGAACACATACACCGACTGGTACACCCACGGTGTTACCAGAACGTCCACAGCTATTGCCTGAGGGTCTCTTGACCTGGCGCAATACCTGTCCCGTTTTTTGTTCAGACGGGACGCCATCATGTCCACCTTTGGTATTTCCCAACGGTTCACAATCATGTGGAAAAACTTCCCGATGAAGTTTCCACTCTCCCGGGTGGAGGTCGTGCCTGCTGAGGAAGTCTGCTTCCCAGTTTCCATTCCCGGAATGAAACACTGCTGACAGTGCTATCACATGATTTTCCGCCCAGCGAAAAGTCCTTGCAGTTTTTGCCATTGCCCTCCTGCTTCTTGTGCCGCCCTGTCTGTTTACGTGGGCGACTGCCGTGATGTTTTTCCCACTGGATCAATACCGGCTGACCTTGAAGCAGAGGTCTTGCTAAGCTTAGAGCATTATAAAATTACCCTTAGCTCCAGTATATTTATGTGGAGAAAAGTCTCCAGACTTGATCACACTCCCTGGAAATTTTTTCCTTGTGTGACTGCTCCCCAGCCTCTCGGGCTGGCCTCCGTGGTCACCAGCATCCAATCCTGAATGCCGAATCTGCGGCCCTCTAGAAGATGAGCACTCTGTAACCACCACAGGAGAGACACCCTTGTCCTTGGATATAGGGTTATCCGCTGATGCATCTGAAGATGCGATCCGGACCATTTGTCCAGCAGATCCCACTGAAAAGTTCTTGCGTGAAATCTGCCGAATGGAATTGCTTCGTAGGAAGCCACCATTTTTACCAGGACCCTTGTGCAATGATGCACTGACACTTTTCCTGGTTTTAGGAGGTTCCTGACTAGCTCGGATAACTCCCTGGCTTTCTCTTCCAGGAGAAACACCTTTTTCTGGACTGTGTCCAGAATCATCCCTAGGCACAGCAGACGTGTCGTCGGGATCAGCTGCGATTTTGGAATATTTAGAATCCACCCGTGCTGTTGTAGCAGTATCCGAGATAGTGCTACTCCGACCTCCAACTGTTCCCTGGACTTTGCCCTTATCAGGAGATCGTCCAAGTAAGGGATAATTAAGACGCCTTTTCTTCGAAGAAGAATCATCATTTCGGCCATTACCTTGGTAAAGACCCGGGGTGCCGTGGACAATCCAAACGGCAGCGTCTGAAACTGATAGTGACAGTTCTGTACCACGAACCTGAAGTACCCTTAGTGAGAAGGGCAAATTTGGGACATGGAGGTAAGCATCCCTGATGTCCCGGGACACTATATAGTCCCCTTCTTCCTGGTTCGTTATCACTGCTCTGAGTGACTCCATCTTGATTTGAACCTTTGTAAGTGTTCAAATTTTTTAGATTTAGAATAGGTCTCACCTAGCCTTCTGGCTTCATTACCACAATATAGTGTGGAATAATACCCCTTTCCTTGTTGTAGGAGGGGTAATTTGATTATCACCTGCTGGGAATACAGCTTGTGAATTGTTTCCCATACTGCCTCCTTGTCGGAGGGAGACCTTGGTAAAGCAGACTTCAGGAGCCTGCGAGGGGGAAACGTCTCGACATTCCAATCTGTACCCCTGGGATACTACTTGTAGGATCCAGGAGTCCTGTACGGTCCCAGCGTCATGCTGAGAGCTTGGCAGAAGCGGTGGAAGGCTTCTGTTCCTGGGAATGGGCTGCCTGCTGCAGTCTTCTTCCCTTTCCTCTATCCCTGGGCAGATATGACTCTTATAGGGACGAAAGGACTGAGGCTGAAAAGACGGTGTCTTTTTCTGCAGAGATGTGACTTAGGGTAAAAACGGTGGATTTTCCAGCAGTTGCCGTGGCCACCAGGTCCGATGGACCGACCCCAAATAACTCCTCTTCCTTTATACGGCAATACACCTTTGTGCCGTTTGGAATCTGCATCACCTGACCACTGTCGTGTCCATAAACATCTTCTGGCAGATATGGACATCGCACTTACTCTTGATGCCAGAGTGCAAATATCCCTCTGTGCATCTCGTATATATAGAAATGCATCCTTTAAATGCTCTATAGTCAATAAAATACTGTCCCTGTCAAGGGTATCAATATTTTTAGTCAGGGAATCCGACCAAGCCACCCCAGCTCTGCACATCCAGGCTGAGGCGATCGCTGGTCGCAGTATAACACCAGTATGTGTGTATATACTTTTTATGATATTTTCCAGCCTCCTGTCAGCTGGCTCCTTGAGGACGGCCCTATCTATAGACGGTACCGCCACTTGTTTTGATAAGCGTGTGAGCGCCTTATCCACCCTAAGGGGTGTTTCCCACCGCGCCCTAACTTCTGGCGGGAAAGGGTATACCGCCAATAATTTTCTATCGGGGGGAACCCACGCATCATCACACACTTCATTTAATTTATCTGATTCAGGAAAAACTACAGGTAGTTTTTTCACATCCCACATAATACCCTCTTTTGTGGTACTTGTAGTATCAGAAATATGTAACACCTTCTTCATTGCCCTTAACAAGTAACGTGTGGCCCTAAAGGGAAATACGTTTGTTTCTTCACCGTCGACACTGAAATCAGTGTCCGTGTCTGTGTCTGTTTACCGACTGAGGTAAAAGGACGTTTTAACGCCCCTGACGGTGTTTGAGACGCCTGGACAGGTACTAATTTGTTTGCCAGCCGTCTCATGTCGTCAACCGACCTTGCAGCGTGTTGACATTATCACGTAATTCCATAAATAAGCCATCCATTCCGGTGTCGACTCCCTAGAGAGTGACATCACCATTACAGGCAATTTGCTCCGCCTCCTCACCAACATCGTCCTCATACATGTCGACACACACGTACCGACATATAGCACACACACACAGGGAATGCTCTGATAGAGGACAGGACCCCACTAGCCCCTTGGGGAGACAGAGGGAGAGTTTGCCAGCACACACCAAAGCGCTATATTTTACAGGGATAGCCTTATAATAAGTGCTCCCTTATAGCTGCTTTTATAAAATCACAATTTCGCCAAATTTTGCCCCCCCTCTCTTGATTTAACCCTGTTTCTGTAGTGCAGTGCAGGGGAGAGCCTGGGAGCCTTCCTGACCAGCGGAACTGTGTGAGGAAATGGCGCTGTGTGCTGAGGAGATAGGCCCCGCCCCCTTTTCGGCGGGCTCGTCTCCCGCTTAAAAATGGATTCTGGCAGGGGTTAAATATCTCCATATAGCCCCGGAGGCTATATGTGAGGTATTTTTTGCCAAAAAAAGGATTTTCATTGCTGCCCAGGGCGCCCCCCCCCAGCGCCCTGCACCCTCAGTGACTGCCGTGTGAAGTGTGCTGAGAGCAATGGCGCACAGCTGCAGTGCTGTGCGCTACCTTAAGAAGACTGAGGAGTCTTCTGCCGCCGATTCTGGACCTTCTTCTCTTTTCAGCATCTGCAAGGAGGCCGGCGGCGAGGCTCCGGTGACCATCCAGGCTGTACCTGTGATCGTCCCTCTGGAGCTAATGTCCAGTAGCCAAAGAAGCCAATCCATCCTGCACGCAGGTGAGTTCACTTCTTCTCCCCTAAGTCCCTCGATGCAGTGATCCTGTTGCCAGCAGGACTCACTGTAAAATAAAAAACCTAAGCTAAACTTTTCTAAGCAGCTCTTTAGGAGAGCCACCTAGATTGCACCCTTCTCGGCCGGGCACAAAAACCTAACTGAGGCTTGGAGGAGGGTCATAGGGGGAGGAGCCAGTGCACACCACCTGATCCTAAAGCTTTACTTTTTGTGCCCTGTCTCCTGCGGAGCCGCTATTCCCCATGGTCCTTTCAGGAACCCCAGCATCCACTAGGACGATAGAGAAATATGGTTGCCTAGCAACCTCAATACGCAAAAGCCAAAACTACTGAAATTCAACTACTGTACAATTTCATACTTGCCTACCTGACCCTCTCCATGAGGGAGAAAATGCTCTCTTCCTGGACTTCCCTGGTAATGTATGATTGTCATCACCTGTGGTGAGCTAGTTAATTGATAAGAAAGGTGATTCACCACAGGTGATGGCAATCATACATTACCAGGAAAGTCCAAGAACAGAGCATTTTCTCCCTCATGGAGAGGGTCAGGTAGGCAAGTATGCTGTACATGCTGTTATCAGTAGTAGCAAACAACCTATTCAGTGTAGTTTTCGCTGTCCTGCAGGGCAGATGAATTTGAATAATCTATGCAAATGTGTCTGAACAGGACCAATAAACTAATGGGGGAATATATCAAATATTGCAGCGATAAAGTGAAGTTGCCCATAGCAACCAATAAGCTTATAACTCTAAATGTACAGGCAATGCTAGATAAATTAGCTTGATATGTACCTGTACTTATGCTGTGCGTGGTTTCTGGTAAGCTTTTCTGTCTGTCTGTACAGTGAGTGCTTTGAATAAAGCACAGAGAAACCACTTCCATTTAAATTACATGGGAGCTGTTCTTCAAACAGGATTATTCTTCAGTCATTTCATAGGCACAATCTGGTGATATCCTGATACCTACTGCATATGAGTGGGAGCAGTCTATTCACTGAGCATATATGTACAGACATATAGACTAAGCATCCATTATGTCTGTCCCCTTGCTCAAAAGTGTAATTTAATATATTCAACAACTTTAAATATATATTTTGTTATGTGGCCATTAGCCTTTAGGTACAGTAGCTACAGTATATGTACTGGTAGAGTTTGAAAATGCAACAATTAAAGGTAAATTTCACCATTTTCAGATACAGGGCCTGATTCTTGTTTGTAAGGTGAGTACACACACACTGGGTTTAATTCAAGGTTGATTGCAAAAGCAAAATCTTCCTCCAATGGGCAAAACCATGTGCACTGCAGGTGGGGCAGATATAACATGTGCAGAGAGAGTTAGATTTGGGTGGGGTTCAAACTGAAATCTAAATTGCAGTGTAAAAATAAAACCTCCAGTATTAACCCTGCACAGAAACAATATAACCCACCCAAATCTAACTCTCTCTGCACATGTTATATCCCCCTCACTGCAGTGCACATGGTTTTACCCATTAGAGGAAGATTTTCCATTTGCAGTCAACCTTGAATTAGGCCCACTATGCGATTTATCAGCCAAATTCTTGTTTTGAGATGAATTGTCCACATCGTATAGTGTGTACGCTCTATGGGGGGTCGTTCCGAGTTGATCGCACGTAACAACTTTTTGCTGCTTCTGCGATCAACCTGATGCCGCCTATGGGGGTGTGTATTTTAGCATAGTAGGGCTGCGAACGCTTGTGCAGCCCTGCTATGCTAAAAAAAATTCAAGCAAAACAAGACCAAGGCTGCAGTTACTCACCCAGTGCAACGGATCCAGCGATGAAGGTCCCGGTCCTGACGTCAGACATCTGCCCTCCAAACGCCTGGATCCGCCTGCGTTGGACTCACCACGCCTGGAAAACTGTGAGTATCCGCCCCAGAACGCCTCCCGCCTGTCCGTCTTCTTGCAATCGCCGCTGCAATCACATTTCTCGTTGGCGGCATCGTTGCAATGTGTCCACCACGCATGCGCATTTCCAACCCGTTCGCACCGCAGCGAAGAACCACTGTGTGCGAATGGGTCGGAATGACCCCCTATATGCGTATTCCTGTGAACGATTTTGAGGTAGTTTGGTTGGCCCTACATGCTCGTCAATCTGTTTATATTGTAAATGATTTTTGCCCGATTTCTCGTTCAGTTCTGCCCAATGTACAGTAGACGTCACTCCCCGGATACTCCAATCCGCCAATTTGTGCCTAGATTGGAAGAAATCATTAAGATAAACTAAGTGGTTTTTAAAATCTGCAAAAAAAAACCAAACGAAGGATGTGCAATTTATCAGTGGTCGTCTGGTGAATTAGCATTATGGGGCTAATTCAGACCTGATCGCTAGGGTGTGTTTTTTGCATCCCTGCGATCAGGTAGTCGCCCCCTACAGGGGGAGGGGGAAATCGCTGTGCAGGGGTGCGATCGCATGTGCAGGAGAGCTGTACAAACTTCTGTCTGCATAGCCCAGGACTTACTCTTCCAGTGCGATGACCGGAGCCGGAGCTGACGTCAGAAACCCTCCCTTCAAACGCCTGGTCCCTCCTGCGTTTCTCTGGACACTCCTTAAAAACGGTCAGTTGCCACCCGCAAATGGCCTCTTCCTGTCAGTCACCTTGCGGTCGCCCGTGCGATCGCTTTTCTCGCACCATCCCGGTGCTGCAGACCGACACGCCTGCACATTGCATATACATGCGCAGTTCATACCTGATCAGAGGCTGTACAAAAACGCAGCCTAGCAATCAGGTCTGAATTAGGCCCTATATTGTTTGCCAGGAAGATCAAGGGAAATCGTTGACAAGTTTGAATAGTTTATAAATTGCATAGTAAGCTATCAACTGGGCAAAATCATGTTGCACTGCAAGTGGGGCAGATGTAACATGTGCAGAGAGAGTTAGACTTGGGTGGGGTGTGTTCAAACTGAAATCTAAACTGCAGTGTAAAAATAAAGCTAACGCGTTGGCTACATGCAAAAGCAGCCAGTATTTTCCCTGCACAGAAAGAAATATAAATGTATTTGGTCACCTAGCATGGCAATATGGTTTGTTCCACACACAAGGGGTCTAATTCAGACTGAGTCACTGCGCGTGCACACCCCGGGAGCCCAGTGAGATGCTAACAGCATAACTCAGGGCTGCAATTGCCTCTGCCTGATTGACAGGCAGAAGCGGTCGCGGGGCGGGTGGGGGTGTGCCAACGTCATGAGAACGCCGTTGGCGCGGTGCGGTCCGGACAACAGAGGCTTGTTGCGGGGCGGGCCACGTTGGCTGCGTGACATCACATGCAATCGCTGAAAACCGGGACGCGGCGAGTAGCGGCTTGCCAGTGCACAGGAGCTGCGCTGGCAGGGAGATATTCAGTGGGTGCAAAAGCATCGCTGCTGTGCAATGCTTTTGCACTTTGTGTGGCGGTAGGGCCAGACATGCGGGGTGGACTAGCCCTGTGCTGGGTCCCCCCCCACCCCACCCCGCATGTCTGAGAAACTGATTGTAGATGTGTTCAATTTAGCACATCTACGATCAGATATGATTTACCACCAAAGTTACTTGCTTTTTTTTTTTTTTTTGCTTTACTTACAAACATGAATCAGGCCCTCAGTTTCTCTTCACTCTAGTCGGTCTTTTTCCAGGGTTGTTGGTATAAAAAAATTCTGCAAGCAGTTGACTTGGGAAACCTCTGCGGATTCAACATAAAGGCATACCTCCCAACATTTGGCTGGGTGGAAGCAAGACACTTGTGATGACCATACTTTGAAAATAATCTTACTTCATTTGGGGTGATTTAATTGAAACCATTGGCTTACTCTGTTTATCATTATGACATAAAACAATGATAAATGTGCTTTGTGCTGTTGGCCTCTATTCAGCTGTTGGATGAGTGTAGTGATTATAACCTCCCTGAATTATTCAGGCTTCTAGTGGAGGATTGGAGAATAATGTACCTCCTATCATTACAGTACTTCCCTTTAAATATTGATTGGTATAGATGTTCTTACTTGTAACCTGAAGATGGATTAGTAAATAAAGCCAGCCAAGTGATGTTAAAGGATTATGTGGAGAAGGGAGCCCAATAGGTGTAGGCATTGCATGTACAGATGTGTCCTCATACGCTGAGTCACCCTCAACAAAAAGCAGCTCATCGCGTACTAGAGACACTAGGCTATGACTTAACCATACAGGAATTGGTTTTACAGGCGTACAAAGTCGCAGATTGGGCACAACGGGATTTGGTGTGATGAAAGCCGCATCGATTTGCACTAGAGCCCTGTTTGCACAGATTCAGACTTAGGGGTCTATTTACTAAGCCTTGGATGGAGATAAAGTGGCCGGAGATAAAATACCAGTTGGCTCCTAACTGTAATTTTTCAAACACCTCCTGTGACATGTTAGTTAGGAGCTGATTGGCTGGTGCTTTATCTGCAGCGACTTTTTATCTCCATCCAAGGCTTAGTAAATAGACCTCTTATTAGTCACACACAGATGTACAAATGTCACAAATCCCAGTAGTCAGTGTACATATCAGCAACACAGCTTTGCTGCTTACAGTAGTTTTATTTAAGCAAATAAGACGGTCATTTTGAGTGAAGTGGACACTTGGTGCGGCCGAGTAGCCCGAGACCTGGCGCGCTGAGAAGGACTATTTGGCGCGACTGAATCCACAGTATAAAAGGACACATCTGTAAATCCGGTGATTTGTTACGGTTGTGTTAAAGAGGAAGAAAGATGACCAGAATAGCAACGCAAATCCATTGTACAAAGACCGTGGGCTGCACTTGGTATTTATAGATGGCCTCAATATTAACAATTAACCCCCAGAGGAACATGAAAGAGGGTTTAGGCAATATAACCGTAGGGTAATGACACCTACCAAGGCCCTACTTAGAGCTGATAGAAATTCTACATCCTACATACTAATACTCTTCTGTCCAACATCATATCCAGCATAATTACTTTTAGCAAAATAATTGTTTGGTAAATACAATGTAGCAACACAAATAAGCAAACAAAAGGAAAAAAGTCAATGTAATTAACAGAAAATCAGTTGAATTGTCTCCTGAGCTGTGCCCCTCTATGACCTAGACGGTGCGCCTCTATGACCTAGACGGTGCCCCTCTATGACCTAGACGGTGCCCCTCTATGACCTAGACTGTGCCCCTCTATGACCTAGACTGTGCCCCTCTATGACCTAGACGGTGCCCCTCTATGACCTAGATGGTGCCCCTCTATGACCTAGACTGTGCCCCTCTATGACCTAGACTGTACCAATTCTATGACCTAGTTTGCCTCTATGAACTTTAATATGCCAAAAGCCATAGAGACACGTAGAAAACTGTAATGTTGCTTTGCTATAAGCAAATCCATAGCCGCAGTGTGAATTTAGTTTTACCTGGATAGGGGAGACAACATCACAATACTGGCCTCTCAGATGTAGAACTAGAATGGTGACTGCCACACTCCACCTTTGCCACTTATAGATGTAATATAAAGCCCCACTGTTGGTCCCACCACAGAAAGTGCTAGTGTTGTAAAGATGTCTTCTTCATTTCAGGGCTGACCTGCAGTGTCGGACTGGGGCATGAAGGGCCCACCGGGGAAATTCAGTGGTAGGGGCCCATGCTTAGAGGCTTGGCTAACCATTACTGCATGGTCTGGACCCTTGATAAATATGTACATATAGTAAATACTGCTAGTGCATTCATAATATTATACCAGACTAATACCAGTAATGCATTGTAGAAACTTTACCATAGTCCTGTGCAGTATAATGTAACATACTGTATGCATAATTTATAATTCAATTGCACAGTCTGAAAAGTCACCCCTAAAGCGAGGAAGGAGTGCCCAAACCCCCCCCCCCCCCCCAGGCAGTGGGTTTCCCAAGTACCTTTGTGGGTCAGTCTGTCCCTGCTCACCTGTGTACCAACTAGCAATCATCAAGTGGTTGTTAAACCAATTATCTATCTGCACAGCTTGAGAGCCAACATGGGTCCTCACTGTCAGTGCCACCTTACCAGCAGTGTAGGCCCCTGGGGGTGCTATCAACTGCAGCTTTGATGTCCAGTGAGCAGTAGGGGGTGTTCTATCTTCTGCTCAGCTTGTAGGACCTGGAGCAGTAATTTCTGCTAATTACTCTATTACTGCACAGATGGTGGGAGATGGGACGAGAGGGAGAACACTAAACTGTAGAAAGGGGCATTGGGCTGAATGAAGGGGCCCCAGTACATGACTTCCAGGGTGCTAGGAGGTGTTTAATACGCAGGGGAGGGTTGGATAGTGGAGTGGGCTTAATATTCATAATTTTCTGCTGGGAGGGCAGCGTGCTTGACTGCAGATATCTCCCATTACTGGAAGTAGATTTCTTATCTTTTAATGGGATAAAAAAACTAGAGAATCCCACCTTTCATGAGGTACTGGGGACTTGAGCTGAGGAGCCAGAGCAATCCAGCAACGAAAATATAAAACTGCATACCAGGCATGTGGAGCTGGAGCAGGGACCAGCTACTGGAAGGCTGATATCTCTGCCCCCTGAATAGACTCTGTGCACATGCTAAGCAGAGCAGCGAGTAACGGGAGTCGCCCAACTGCCCTCACACCATGGGACACTGTGGCTCGCGGGTGGGACAGCAGGATAGTTTCCAAAAACAGGACTGCCCCGTGAAAATCGGGACAGTTGGGAGGTATGTAACAGCCGAGGGCCCTTATGCTCCTGGGGCCCTTGGGCAACTGTCCATTGAGCCTATACGAAAAGACAGCCCTGCTTACTGTGACATTACTTAAGGTGCATACACACGGAGAGATTTTGGCTATGAGAGATTTTGACTAACTTTTCCCTTGAACTGGCAGTAGGAGATTTTGACTAACTTTACCAGAGATTTTGTCTAACTATGCAAGAGATTTTGGCTATGGGAGATTTTGACTATCTCATTTAAATAAGGGGATGAGTGTCATATATAGGATGAATTTACAGGGTGGCTGGTATTTAAATAGCTAAAAGTTAAAAAAAAAATTTGCGTGGGGTCCCCCCTCCTATGTAAAACCAGCCTCGGGCTCTTTGAGCCAGTCCTGGTTGTTAAAATACAGAGGAAAAAATGAGTAGGGATCCCCCATATTTAGACAACCAGCACCGGGCTCTGCGTCCGGTCCTGGTTTAAAAAATACGGGGGACAAAAGACATAGCGGTCCCCCGTATTTCCCAAACCAGCACCGGGCTCCACTAGCCAGGGAGATAATGCCACAGCCGGGGGACACTTTTATATTGGTCCCTGCGGCCGTGCCATTACCCCCCCAACTAGTCACCCCTGGCCGGGGTACACTGGAGTGAGGACCCCTTAAATCAAGGGGTCCCCCCCTCCAGCCACCCAAGGGCCAGGGGTGAAGCCCGAGGCTGTCCCCCCCATCCGTGGGCCGGTGGATGGGAGGCTGATAGCCTTTCAATAGTAATATAGCAATAGTAATATTGTTCTTTACAGGAGGCCTATAGGTCCCAGCAAGCCTGCCCCAGCATGCTGGCACTTGGAGAACCACAAGTGCCAGCATGCCCGGACATAAAGGGCCCGCTGGCACCTGTAGTCCACCTGTAAAGAAAATATTAAAAAAAACACAACACATTCTTTTAAAAATCCTTTATTAAACTGGGTCTTCACCTGGGGGCGGCGGCCTTTAAGCTCTTTTGCATGGCCGCCGCCTTCCCAGGGCTTCCGGCGTCTTCACCTGGGGGGGCGCCACCTCCCCAGGGCTTCTGGGGTCTTGCTCCGGCGTCTTCACCTGGTGGGCGGCGGCTGCTAAGCTCTTTTGCATAGCCGCCGCCCATCCAGGACTTCCACGGCGTCTTCAGGAGCTCTTCTCCGCTCCTCCTCCGCCGTTGGACTGAAAGCCGCTGCCTCGCGCTGACTTATATAAGTCAGCGGGAGGGGGCGGGGCGATGACGCGGCGAGCCGTGATTGGCTCGCGGCGGCCATCTTGAATTTCAAAAATGACGCTGAGGCGCCATTTTTGAAACTGGTACCGCTCCGCTGCCAAACTCTGCAAGAGAAAGGTAAATTTCCGCCGCCCGCACCGCTGCCGCAACCCGCCGCCGCCCGCACCGCCGCCGCCCACACCGCCACCCGCACCGCCGCCGCCCACACCGCCACCGCAACCCGCCGCCGCCCGCACCGCCGCCACAACCCGCCGCCGCCCGCACCACCGCCGCCTGCAACATCGCTATCGCTGGGAAAAATCGCTGGCCTCTAGCGATTTTAACTAACTTTACCAGCGACATAGCCAAAATTGACTTGCCGGCACTGACTATTTTTCCCAGCGATAGCGACTTAGCGGGGACACGCATCGCTATCGCTGCCTGTATACACACGGAGCGATCTGCACTAACTTTCTGAGCGATTTTGACTATATAGTCAAAATCGCTCAGTTATATCGCTCCGTGTGTATGCACCTTTACAGAAGTGCAGAGGAGCATTGTTTAGGTCATAATATACGTTACAGTTAGTGGACAGTAGCCCCTTAGCTTAATTTAGTTATGTATATAAATAAGGGGATGAGTGTCATATATAGGATGAATTTACAGGGTGGCTGGTATTTAAATAGCTAAAAGTTAAAAAAAAAATTTGCGTGGGGTCCCCCCTCCTATGTAAAACCAGCCTCGGGCTCTTTGAGCCAGTCCTGGTTGTTAAAATACAGAGGAAAAAATGAGTAGGGATCCCCCATATTTAGACAACCAGCACCGGGCTCTGCGTCCGGTCCTGGTTTAAAAAATACGGGGGACAAAAGACATAGCGGTCCCCCGTATTTCCCAAACCAGCACCGGGCTCCACTAGCCAGGGAGATAATGCCACAGCCGGGGGACACTTTTATATTGGTCCCTGCGGCCGTGCCATTACCCCCCCAACTAGTCACCCCTGGCCGGGGTACACTGGAGTGAGGACCCCTTAAATCAAGGGGTCCCCCCCTCCAGCCACCCAAGGGCCAGGGGTGAAGCCCGAGGCTGTCCCCCCCATCCGTGGGCCGGTGGATGGGAGGCTGATAGCCTTTCAATAGTAATATTGTTCTTTACAGGAGGCCTATAGGTCCCAGCAAGCCTGCCCCAGCATGCTGGCACTTGGAGAACCACAAGTGCCAGCATGCCCGGACATAAAGGGCCCGCTGGCACCTGTAGTCCACCTGTAAAGAAAATATAAAAAAAAAAAAACACAACACATTCTTTTAAAAATCCTTTATTAAACTGGGTCTTCACCTGGGGGCGGCGGCCTTTAAGCTCTTTTGCATGGCCGCCGCCTTCCCAGGGCTTCCGGCGTCTTCACCTGGGGGGGCGCCACCTCCCCAGGGCTTCTGGGGTCTTGCTCCGGCGTCTTCACCTGGTGGGCGGCGGCTGCTAAGCTCTTTTGCATAGCCGCCGCCCATCCAGGACTTCCACGGCGTCTTCAGGAGCTCTTCTCCGCTCCTCCTCCGCCGTCGGACTGAAAGCCGCTGCCTCGCGCTGACTTATATAAGTCAGCGGGAGGGGGCGGGGCGATGACGCGGCGAGCCGTGATTGGCTCGCGGCGGCCATCTTGAATTTCAAAAATGACGCTGAGGCGCCATTTTTGAAACTGGTACCGCTCCGCTGCCAAACTCTGCAAGAGAAAGGTAAATTTCCGCCGCCCGCACCGCTGCCGCAACCCGCCGCCACCCGCACCGCCGCCGCCCACACCGCCACCCGCACCGCCGCCGCCCACACCGCCACCGCAACCCGCCGCCGCCCGCACCGCCGCCACAACCCGCCGCCGCCCGCACCACCGCCGCCTGCAACATCGCTATCGCTGGGAAAAATCGCTGGCCTCTAGCGATTTTAACTAACTTTACCAGCGACATAGCCAAAATTGACTTGCCGGCACTGACTATTTTTCCCAGGGATAGCGACTTAGCGGGGACGCGCATCGCTATCGCTGCCTGTATACACACGGAGCGATCTGCACTAACTTTCTGAGCGATTTTGACTATATAGTCAAAATCGCTCAGTTATATCGCTCCGTGTGTATGCACCTTTACAGAAGTGCAGAGGAGCATTGTTTAGGTCATAATATACGTTACAGTTAGTGGACAGTAGCCCCTTAACTAAATTAAGCTATGTATATAACTGATATTCCACTGAAATACTGAAAAAACATCTGCCTGCAATATTTAGCTGCTTAGGAGAAGCTGGTATTTCTACATGATGGTGTAGGAGCTTCCTTTAAAATGGCAAATATATATTGATTCAAGCTTTTTCACATTAACTAAGATATTTACTGCTCCTCACTTCTTTAGGTTCGTGTTTCCTTAAAAGCTTCACAGATATGTTATAAGCAACATTGTATTTCAAAGCATGAATTACTCATTGTTATAACGCCAGATGTATCCAAGGCCAGTCAAGCATATCGCCAAAAGTTCTGAACATCGGGGAGGATTTTGACCTGTCCTGACCTCCAGAAAGGATGTTCCGGGAAAGCTGATAATCGCAAAGCAATAAATATATTTTAATTGCAATTTATAATATTGTTTGACAAATGACGTGTTTCAGTTTTCAAGACATACATGGTGTATTTTGATTGGCTAAATGTATTGGCACACATGAATCCTTTGTTCTTTTGCTATAAAATAAAGCCATGATGGCCCCTAAGATAGATCAACTATGAACTGCTTAGGTTACACAATGATCCTGTGTCATCTATTCATTCACTGATCTCCAACCGGTTGCTAAGGGGAACAGCATTCTGACTGATGACTGAAGAGAGTTCATAATCAGAACTGAATAGGTTAACATACCCTATCATTTTGGGATCTCGTCCAGGATATTCCAGCATCTCCTCCACTGGCAATAAATCCTCTGATCTTTCAGGAAACGCTGATAACAAAAAAAAAAACGGTAAGTGAGATTTATTGTGTAGATTTCTACCTGCTCACTTGAACTCAGCGCTTCTTGTGTAAATCAAGGGGAAGTCCAGTCGGGAAGGTCAGAGAATATTTTAAAGAGCCCAGCGTCAGTCAGAAGAAATTTTTTTTAAGGTACCATACATGTATGTTATATTGTTGAATTATGTTATATTGTTGAATTATGTTATATTGTTGAATTGTGGGTAAATAATTTCAGATAAATTGTCACAAGTGCACAGGGGGAATTAATCAAGTATGCAGAAAACTTTAAATTGTGCAAGTACTAATGCATGTTTATTAAGAAAATAGAGCCGTTTTATAAAGGTGGCGCATGGCCAAGATATGTTCTAATGCTGATAACCAGTTTGAATTGATAAATAACCAAAGAGGTGTATGCAAATCTTGTACCTATGTTGTTGTGTTAAGAAAATACAAAGGGTCTGTAGCACCAAGATTGCTGGCAATTACAGGCACTGAAGTCTCATTTGGTTATGTGGAAAATGATGATGAATTTTATTGTACAAAAGGTTGTCATTTTAAAAAAGAGAATTGTTGGAACATTACATTAAGAATGATTGATTTAACATCATAACCTATTGGCCTAGGAACCACATAATCCCAGGTCTAAGACCCATGTGCCGTGCAGCCTCAAACAGCTGCCGTGCACGCAGATAACAGATATAGGATTTACTGTCATCTTTGTTTTTGTATCCTTGCACTGTTATATGTACTCTGTCAATATGCTTTTGAAAAGGTGGGGGGGAGTCGGGTTGTCTGCTGAATAATGAAACTAGATTCTCCTACACACACTGATAGGTATTTCTCACATCCAAGCAGTCCCCGGTGTTAGCTGTTACTTTCTGAAGAGAAACAAGCATTAAACTACAACAGGGATACTGATACAAGCAGGAGTCCATATAGGCAGGGGGATAGACCCTTGGAGTAACTTAACAATAATATTAGGGACGCATCTCAGTGATCCAGAAGAAATAATCTATTATGCAGGTCTCACTTGGGGAGCAGTACTAACAAATTCTCCACCAACACAGGGAGGAAGGGGCAACACTACAACCCCAGTCATTTGTCCACAGACAGATTGAAGAAGCTCTTTAGGTAGAGATTCTTTAAAAGGAGATTTTAAGTCCCTCATAAGGAGTTACTAAAATACCACATCAGGATGGGTTCAAACCCGTGGATAGAGTTAGTAACAAGGAGGGAAGAAAAGCTTTGAAAGGAGATTTTAAGTCCCTCAAAAGGAGTTATTAAAATACCACATCAGGAGGGGTTCCGCGCACGTTCACCCAGGCATGGGAGCGCGGTCTGAAAAGATGTCAGGGCCCGACAAACCCGTGGATATTGTTAATGACAGGGAGGGTAATAAATCTCTGAAAGGAATTTCAAAAGAGCAGGCTTCCCGTCAGAAGGGACACTTGACCTAGAGAAATGGGAAAAATTTGCCTCCTGTAACAAAAGTTGGATAATTAAGCATAATAGTAGAGATCAAGCATCCATCTGGATCACTGTAGCAAAAGAATTAGGAGCAGAGAATAGAAGAAGAGATGAGGAAAATGATTTCCCCATTGTACCAGAGTACTCAATAGCACCACAACCAGCGTTAAACTCACTGCCTGTAATTGCAGCAACAGCACCTGCACACTATACCCCACCCCTATACCCAGACATGAATGCACACCAAGGTACCCCTAGTATGAACAGAATGCAATTACCTACAAGCTCACTAACAGTGAAATTAAAAAGATACGAGCAAGGAAAAGAGTGACGAATAATCAGCCCTATCTTAGAAGGATTTGTGGTTGAAAATCCGAATGATTTACCTGAGCTATGTGTACAGAGTATGCCCCAGTGTCCTGATACTTCATCACAAGAAACCCCAACAAGGTTAAAGCAAATAAATTTTCTACCTAATGCTTCCCTCATGTTTAAACGAGTGGTAGACACCTGCAATCAAGCTGAGTCCAGTAAACAATTGTCCACAATCAGGAACTATAGGCGAAAGGGTGCAAATCAGGTGAAGAGGAGAAGCAAGGGGTCAAGACACAGCCTCTACAGCTTTTCATGCCCAGGTGCATAATGTACAGAATAAACTGACATATTTTCCAGAAAGATTGTGTCCGGTATGTCAGTTTTGCGTTCCAGAAGGATATGAACATTGCCCAAATTGTGGAAACTGGATTTCACACCATGAACCACCATGCCAAGATATCTATGCGACTAGAAATACTGAAAGACGGTCATCATTGCCTGTTTCTCTGTATCCAGCACAAGTACAGGGAATACGCAACCCAGATAATGCAGCCAGGACGAACGAACCATACATCGTACAGAGCCAACACCACAAACCATGGTATGGCAATGACCTCGCAAATATAGTTGCAGAGTCCCCTTATCCTAGAAAAAAAAAAAAAAACCAACAGCAGTTTATGCCTATATGGAAAGAATTCAAACCATATGGACACCGGCATGGGTCGACTACCACCAGTTGTGTGAGGCTATACTAGGACCAGCAACTGCCCAAACAGTAAGCACCATGTTAAAAGCAGATGCAGTAGATGATTGCCCAGCCATAACGGACGTTCCGACAGAGAAAAATAGAACAACGTTTGAAAGTGGAAAGATGTACATGACAAGACTTAAGAGATGGTGTCATGCACAGACACTCAGGGCACCAGCAGCCCCAGACTTGAAACAGGAAAAGACTGAGTCCATCAGAACTTACTATGATAAAGTCACTATTAGGACACACAAGATGATAGAATATGAAAGTGTGCAACTCCTGTGTCGGCAACAGTGTACTCAGTCACCACTGGCAGTTCGATAAAAGTGACTTTACCCACAGGAGACCCAAGGGTTTCAAGAGCTGTTTTTTTATGCACAACCAGATTCCTTTACGTTTACTTACAGATCAAGCCATTGCAACGACTGGATTGGGAGGTTAAGCCCTACCCCTGCAAGAAAGCAAAGATGTAACCTGAAATACAAGCTCCTATACAAGACTATCTCTCACAGGAAAAGTAAGACAAAGAGGAACAACAACTCCCAGCATAAACATCATTATGTTAAACACCAGCCTGGGTGGACTTGGACTAAGAAAATGACATGCCAGCAGCAGTGAGAAAGAATATGCAAGTAAAGAAAGGACAAAGTATGAAGAATAATGAATGAATCATAAAGAGAGGTGATTGGAAAAAAAGAAAAGTTGAGAAACAATATGAAGGTTGCATGAAAGTTTGGAGACTAAAGGAAGTCTGCTTTAAGAAGGACAAAGAAAGACATCTGACAAGTGGTCAGTACTACCTGGCAAGATTACAGAGATAATGCCATGATTTAAAGCAACAGAAGCTCCGGGGTTTAAAGCAAATAATAAGGAACAAGACAGAAAAAGTTCCAGAAAACAAATGAATGATGCTTCTTCTGCCAATATGAAGTACAAGCTTCTTCAGGTACTCCCCAGTGAACATAATGTCTCCAGAAGAAACAGCAGAAGGTATGATTACAGTCACCTTGCCCACTGGAGAAATACGTTTGTGCCTAAGAGTTAATCTTCCTAGGACACTCAAGGTACCAGACATCTAACAAAAGTGAAAAGGAAAAGATTCAGACTGCAAGCTAAGATGCCAACTAGTGTCAAGCAAGTCAGATGATCATTCCTGGGCCTAGTAGGACACTACAGAACACGGATACCTCTAGCACCAGTCTACATGCAAGCATTGTGTGACAACACTGAAAGGGAGGAGGGTCCGCATCCTACATACAGCAACAGATGAATTAGGCTATTGAACAGTTGGAAACAGCAGTTGCCTCATCTCAAGCCCTAGAACTACCTGACTATTAAAGAAGGAGGCCATACATAGAAGTCCTTATGCAAAATCATGGACTGAGGTGAAGACCAGTGGCCTACAACTTAAGCAAGCTTGACAGCGGTAATCAAAGAGCACCTACCGGCATCAGAGCAGTGATAGCAGCAACAGCCCTAGAAGAGTATAAGAGCACAGACACAGTGATGAATCAGAAGTCCTAGAAGAGGACAAGAGCACAGGCATAGTGCTGAATCATGAACTTATCATCCAGGGTCCACATGCAGGTACAGAGAAGCTTCAACAAGCAAGAACCAAACACCTGTCAGTGGCAAGGCTGACCATGTATGAAGTAGCACTGCCAAAATGCGACAAGTAACCATCAGAAGATGTATTACCCTCAACTCAGCAACCCTTTTCTAGCATTAATCAATAAAGGTGTTGAATCTCAAGATTCAAAAGGAGGGAAAATCAGATTATCTACTGATGAATGGGAAAGCCAGAAGTTTCTAATATTCACTCACGAAGGTAAACAATATGGTTGGACACAATTACCCCAAGGGGGAGCCACTAGTCCATCAGATTTCTCAGAGGCAATGGCATTAATCCTGCAGAAATGGAGACCACACTTTACAGACACCCAGTTAGTTCAATATGTCGATGATCTGCTTATTGCTGCACAGACAGAAGAGAAGTGCAAAAAGGAAACAGTATCACTACTCATCTTTTTGGCAGAAGAAGATTGCAGAGTGTCAAAAGACAAGCTTCAGCTAGTACAGAAAAAAGTTGTCTTCTTAGGACACTGCATATCTCAAGGAACAAGGCATCTTACTGATAAAAGAACAAAAGCAATAACTCAAGAAAAAACCCCAAGAACATTAAAAGAAATCAGAGCTTTCCTGGGCCTTATTGGTTATTGCAGAGAATGGATACCCTCAGCCTCATTACTGATGCAACCCCTATATGAATTAATAAAAAAGGAGGCGTCAGCAGAAAACAGGGACACCATTGAAGAAGCAGTAAGACAACTAAAGCAAACCATAATAACAGCCCCAGCATTGGGATTGCCTGATTACACTGTGTATACAAGTACCTCACGCTGTAACAGAAATATTAAGTCAAGAAAATAGCAAGCATCTTTCTGCAGCCAGACTTACCAAATATGAAGTGATTGCCTAGCCCTCATGGAATTAGAGACTTTACCTCTTCCTAAATGTCCAAGATACACCACTGGACAATCCAGACATGAACCTGTTCGTCGATGGATCAAGATATTATGATAATGGATCCCCAAAGACAGGATATGCAGTAATAACTGAAACTGAAGTCATAGACTCTGGAGCATTGCTACCAAGTATGTCAGCACAAGAAGCAGAACTCATAGCAATGACCAAAGCCTGCATACATGCTGAAAACATGACAGCTAACATCTAGTCCCAGGATTACGCTGTTATATGGAAAAGTAGGGACTTCAAAAGTGCAAACGGAAAACCCATCAAACATGCCAGTTTGATTATGGAACTCTTCAGAGCATTGGAACTACCTAAAAGAATTGGAATAATCAAGGTACAAGCACATACTAAAAGCCAAACCATGGAAGCTAAAGGAAATGCATTTGCAGATGCAGAAGCCAAGAGAATTGCCTTACAATCAAAAGAACTTGAGCAAGTCTTAGTAGCTCAAGATGTGAAGCAAATGCCTAGTGAACAGGAGCTGATCAAAATTCAACAACAAGCATCACAAGGAGAAATGGAGACGATTGGGGGCAGAAGAAGATGAACATGGACTTTGGAAGTCAAGAGAATTGAAGTACTGTCTACCAGCAGCTCTATTTCCACCTATGTTACAAGTAGCTCATGGACAAGTACACCATTCAAAGGAAGCCACGGTGAATAGAGTACAAGAGCATTGGATAGCTCCAGGCTTCAATAAAGCTGCAACAAACTTTGTAGCAGGATGCTGGATCTGTGGAATCAGCAATCCAGGAAAAAGAACCAAGACACCTCTAGGAACTATACCCAAAGCCTCTTACCCATTTGAAAGACTACAAATTGACTATATACAGTGGCGACGAAGCAGTCCATATGAATATGTACTAGTAGCAACGGACATGTTTAGTCACTGGGCCGAAGCCTGGCCAGTAAGCAAAGCCACAGCAAAAACCACTGCAAAGAAACTGATAGCAGAAGTAGTATGTAGATTTGGGATACCTGAGGTTATAGAATCAGATAGAGGTACACATTTCACGGGAGAAGTCATGCAGCATATAATGAAAGATTTGGGGGTACAGCAGGCCTTCCATGTGCCTTACCAGCCCCAGGCGAGTGGGAGGGGGGACATCTGAACTTTGACCTTAAGCTAAAACTACAGAAATGACAGAAACCAAAAGAACTTGTCCAGAATGCCTACCTATTGTCTTGTTTAATATTAGGACCACACCCATGAAACCTAGTAAACTGACTCCATATAAATATTGTGTGGGTCAGCTCTAAGAACAGATTGTTATTATCCACAACAATTACAACATAATCATGATGATTTTTACAGGTTATGTACAGGAGGTCTGTAAAACATTGACTAACCTCCATTGCCGAGTGTTTTCTTCCATTCCAGACCCAGAAGGATCAGCTACGCATAAGCTAAATCCAGGAGATTGGGTCTATTTAAAGAGACATGTGAGAAAGACCTTTGAACCAAGATATGATGGTCCATATCAAGTGCTGCTAACCATGTCTACTTTAAATTAAGGTGAAAGGTCGTGATACTTGATTACATGCATCCCACTTGAAGAAGTTGACAGTGACTCTCCAGCCAGAAGAATGAAGTTACTTATCCTTTGATTGTTGTTAGGGGTAATCCCCAAGGTTTGGACTATAAGTCCAGGGGACTGGTTTACTGAAAGAGAATAGTTCAGGCCTAGATAGTGTAGGTAGATATTAGGGAGAAAAAGTGGAATCAAAAAGAGGGGAAATGATGGTGTAGGAGCTTCCTTTAAAATGGCAAATATATATTGATTCAAGCTTTTTCACATTAACTAAGATATTTACTGCTCCTCACTTCTTTAGGTTCGTGTTTCCTTAAAAGCTTCACAGATATGTTATAAGCAACATTGTATTTCAAAGCATGAATTACTCATTGTTATAACGCCAGATGTATCCAAGGCCAGTCAAGCATATCGCCAAAAGTTCTGAACATCGGGGAGGATTTTGACCTGTCCTGACCTCCAGAAAGGATGTTCCGGGAAAGCTGATAATCGCAAAGCAATAAATATATTTTAATTGCAATTTATAATATTGTTTGACAAATGACATGTTTCAGTTTTCAAGACATACATGGTGTATTTTGATTGGCTAAATGTATTGGCACACATGAATCCTTTGTTCTTTTGCTATAAAATAAAGCCATGATGGCCCCTAAGATAGATCAACTATGAACTGCTTAGGTTACACAATGATCCTGTGTCATCTATTCATTCACTGATCTCCAACCGGTTGCTAAGGGGAACAGCATTCTGACTGATGACTGAAGAGAGTTCATAATCAGACCTGAATAGGTTAACATACCCTATCATACAATAAAATGCTATCTACTCATCAGGGACGTGCAGTTAGGTAAATGGCTGAGGAGGCACTGGCTCAGGACTGCTATCTGAAATTATGGGGCCCGGGATGGACAGGGCCCCTCCCTCCCTAAAAAAGATTCTGCCGCTCTGCTCCACCCCTATGTGATGTCATACATCGTGACAATACATAAAGGTGAAGTGTTGCGGACCTACAGGAACGGTTTACAGAGATCTGATGCACAGATAAGGCTTGTTTTAAGAAGTCCTCCTTGCACATCAGACTGCTGTTGATTCACAGACTAATGCAGCTCTACCGGTATTGGCGGTAGGAGCCAGGGGTGGGCCCCCCCTCTCTGTAAGGGCCCAGGACACCAGTGCCTCCGTGATGGCTGCCCTGCACTGGCTAGTACCAGAGCCAGATTTACACACAATATATGAGCCCAAGGGTTGATGTGGGCATTATACACAGGTGCAGCAGTATATACTGCTGTAAATTGGGTGAGTTTTGATCAGAAAAGATAGGCAGGGGAGGCACTGCCTCACCTGTCATAGACATTTTACTCCAGAGTTTTGACTATAAAAATGATAAGAACAATACAAACAAGATATTTCTAATATATTCTTTGTATTTTTCATATACTGTATATAGTCAAAACTCTGGCGTATATGTTAGTATGACAGGAAAGGCTCTGCCTCACCTAACATATGATATGGTAGGGGGGGAAACTAGGGTATGCTTCCAGCCAGCGGTGTATCTACATATTGGCCAGGGGCGCCAGGCAAGGAGGAGGCGCCATCCGGCTGTGCCATCCATGGCCAGGGGGTAGAACCAAGTGGTACTGATAGACTTGGTGACTGTCTGTTAGTGCCGGTGCCAGTGTCCGGCAGCAGCGCACTTCACCTCGCTTGTAATCAGACTCAACATAAACTACAGCTCCCAGCAGCCCTTGTTGGTGAGAGCTCCCGGCACCAAGGGCTGCTAGGAGCTGTAGTTTACTTTGAGTCTGATTGATCACTAGTGCTGAGCCATTGTTTTGTCTTAACATACTTTTTGTAAAGACTGAAGGTATGTTTTAGGTTGTTAGCTTGCTGTATTGTGAAACCGCAACAAACAAAGCAGGTGTTATGATTCCCGTACTCCAGACCAGAGGAGATCTTTATGGCAGAGGTCTGAGTACTGGAAGGATATGCTGGTACGGGAGCAGGAAAGCCTAGTAACCCCTGGCGCCCTAACTCCGTTGTCTCGCCCGTGTTATCAGAAATCCCCTGCGAGACTATGGTTGCTTGAGCCCATGGCAGCCGCGTTCGAAGGGCGGATTATGTCTGCCCAACCCCGATGCCCCCTCAGGTCTTAATGGGAGACAAAGGGAAATCCGAGACAGGGTGATAACAAGGGGCCCTCTGACTAAGCAACCAGGCCAGGGGTTACAAGCTATCTAACTTAAACCCAAAGTATGTGCGGACAAACCGCCAGGGAAAAGGACAACCAAAGATCCACTGATCCGTTACTCCTATCCAGCACCGCTGGATACCAGAGAGGATTTGTGGGAGCGGAATCCTCCGCAAAAGCTCCAGAACACAATAAACTAAATAATAAATAGTAGCGGTCAAGCCGCAACACACGGCTACGCCGCGACTCACGAACACCACAGGATGTTAAAGGTGCTCGGTCGGACTCCAGGAATAGATGACAAATTCCGAGTACTGGATCACTGAGGACAGGAACAACCGGGTTGAGCAGGACTGGAAACTCTCTGTAACTGACACAGCAAACAGGAAGCTATCACCGGCGTCTGTGAGAAGTCCTGAGAGTGCTTAAATTTGGGAGCCCTCCAATCATGATCCAGACAGGGTAATCACATAATGATGCCGTGCAGCTGCATGCTGCACGGCCAGAATACACAAGCACTGATTAATTAAGACCCAGCAACGGGGAACGCGGTCTGACCGTGGCGTCCCCGTTGCTAGGGTCTGAGCGGCTCCGTGCGCCCGGCGTCTAGCGTTGCTAGGGAGCCGGCGGCTGTCTGCCTGCGGCGTCCCTAGTTGCTAGGCGCCGGGCCGCACTGACGGGCGGACCCTCGGCGCCTAACAGTACCCCCCCCTTGAGGAGGGGTCAAGGAACCCCTAAGGCCAGGTTTCTGAGGAAATTCTCGAAAAAATGCCCTTTTGAGCCTCGGGGCATGGAGATCCTCATCCAGGACCCAAGACCTTTCTTCTGGACCATAACCTCTCCAATGTACCAAAAAATAAAGCCGACCCCGGGACAACTTGGAATCGAGAACCTTCTCCACTAAGAACTCCTGCTGACCCTGTACATCTATTGGTGATTTCCCCTGAGAGATCTTGCGAGGAAATCTACTGGACGAAACATATGGTTTTAACAAGGAGCAATGGAAGGTATTTCCGATCCGTAAAGTTTTTGGTAAACGTAACCGGAAAGCCACTGGATTGACTTTTTTGATAATATGAAATGGTCCAATAAATTTAGGACACAATCTGGCTGAGGTTTGTCGAAGTTTAATGTTGCGAGTCGACAACCATACCCTATCTCCAACTTTAAAAGTGCACGGCCGCCGGAGCCTGTCAGAAAAATTTTTCTCCCGAAATGCCGCTTTTCTGAGAGCCAGGTGCACTTTTCTCCAAATGAGTTTGAGATGAGAGGTCAAGGTCAGTGAGGAGACAGAGGAATGTTGAAAAAAGGAATTAGCTCTGGGGTGAAAACCAAAAACTGTAAAAAATGGAGATACATTGGTGGAGGAATGACAGGCATTGTTGTAAGCAAACTCTGCAAACGGAAGAAACTCAGACCAGTCATTTTGGAGTTTGGCCGAGTACAAACGCAAATATTGTTTTAATGATTGATTAACTCGCTCAGTCTGCCCGTTGGATTGGGGATGGTAGCCAGACGTTAAAGATAATTTCATCTTTAATGAGGCACAAAAAGACTTCCAAAATTGTGCAATGAATTGTGGACCCCGATCAGAAACAATATCAGTGGGTAACCCATGGAGTCTGAAAACATGGCGGAGGAACAAGACTGCCAATCCCTGGGCAGATGGCAATCGGGGAAGAGCAATGAAATGGGCCATTTTGCTAAAACGGTCCACTACCACCCATATGACTCGGCATCCGGCTGACAGAGGGAGGTCCACCACAAAATCCATAGAAATATGAGACCATGGCCTAAGAGGAACATTCAAGGGCATAAGTTGACCGATCGGCAAGGAACGGGGAACCTTATGCTGTGCACAGACCTGACAAGAAAAAACAAACTCCTTAATGTCTTTGGAAAGACCAGGCCACCATACCGAGCGGGAAACTAATTCAAAAGTTTTAGCGATCCCCGGATGCCCGGCAACCTTGCTATCATGAAACTCCGTCAAAACCGTTGCTCTCAAAAACTCGGAGACAAAAAGACGACCAGCAGGAGTATTTCCAGGAGCTTGATGTTGAAGCTGCTTTAACTGGGTAAATAAATCTTGTGTGAGACCTGCCCGAATGACTGAAGACGGAAGTATGGGAGTAACAGGACTGTTGTCTTGAACTGGAAGAAAACTGCGTGACAGGGCATCTGCCTTGGTATTCTTGGAACCTGGCCTGAAGGTGATAATGAACTTGAAACGAGTAAAATATAAAGCCCAACGAGCTTGCCGGGCATTCAGCCGTTTAGCTGATTCAATGTATTGAAGATTTTTGTGATCAGTCAAAACTGAAATGGTATGAGTGGCTCCTTCAAGCCAATGCCTCCACTCCTCAAAAGCCCATTTAATAGCCAGTAATTCCCGGTTACCAACATCGTAGTTGGATTCAGCAGATGAGAATTTCCTGGACATAAAGGCACAAGGATGTAATTCCAGGGAATCCGGATCCTTCTGAGATAGGATAGCCCCTACTCCAACCTCCGAGGCATCAACCTCAACAATGAAAGGCAATTCTGGGTTGGGATGTCTGAGGACCGGGGCTGAGACAAAGGCTTGTTTCAAGGCCTAAAAAGATAACTCCGCTTCACGTGACCAGTTGGTAGGATCTGCTCCCTTTTTAGTCAGTGCCACAATGGGAGCAACTAGGTCAGAGAAAGAGTGAATAAATCTTCTATAGTAATTCGCAAACCCTAAAAAGCGCTGAATTGCTTTTAAATTGGTGGGTTGCGCCCAACTAAGGATGGCTTGGAGCTTCTTTGGTTCCATACAGAATCCCCGAGGGGAAATAATGTACCCTAAAAAGGATACCTCCGTGACATGAAATTCACACTTCTCCAGCTTGGCATATAGGTGATTTTCACGTAATTTTTTTAGAACCTGACGCACCTGGGTAACATGTTGTTCAATAGAGTCAGAATATATCATAATATCGTCTAAGTAGACTACAACGAATCTTCCAAGAAATTCACGGAGCACATCGTTAATGAGATCCTGGAAAACTGCCGGAGCGTTGGACAGGCCGAATGGCATAACCAGATACTCATAGTGGCCTGATTGAGTACTGAATGCCGTTTTCCACTCATCCCCTGACTTGATTCTGATGAGGTTATATGCTCCTCTCAGGTCAATCTTAGAAAAAATCACAGCCGAATGTAGCTGATCAAAGAGGACAGAAATCAGCGGCAAAGGGTAAGTATTCTTTACTGAGATTTTATTCAAGGCTCTAAAGTCAATGCAAGGTCTGAGTGATCCATCCTTCTTCTCCACGAAGAAGAAGCCTGCACTTAAAGGGGATTTAGATGGCCTGATAAATCCTTTCCCTAGGCTTTCTTTAACATACTCATTCATGGCCACAGTTTCAGGTCCGGACAATGCATATAACCTTCCCTTAGGCAAAGTGGCACCAGGAATTAACTCGATAGCACAATCATAAGGCCTATGGGGAGGCAGAATATCCGCATTGCCCTTGGAAAATACATCAACAAAATCCTGGTATTCCACAGGAATGGGTGCGGGAATGACAGCAGCTATTCTGATGGGAAGCGTAATACATTCCTTATTACAGATGGTACCCCATTGTAAGATCTCCCCCGACTGCCAATCAATGATGGGATTATGAAAGGCCAGCCAAGGGTGACCCAGAACCACAGGAACTGCTGGGCAATGGGTAAGGAAAAACTCAATCTTTTCAGAATGCAGAGCTCCTACCGAAAGTAGAACAGGAGGTGTACAGAGAGAAATAACCCCATTGGACAAGGGACTCCCATCTAAACCATGCATGGTGATACACCTACCCAAGGCTAACTGAGGAATACCTAAGGCCTTAGCCCATGTTAAATCCATAAAGTTCCATGCAGCTCCACTGTCCACAAAAGCCGAGACCGAGGAACAGAGACTGCCAAAGGAAACTTTAGCTGGAACCAACAGTGAATTATTTGAGGAGATAAGCTGCAGACCAAAGTGAACCCCCTCACAACTCACTTGGTCGAGGCATTTCCCGACTTGTTCGGACAACTACGGGCAAAATGTCCCTTACCCCCACAGTATAAACAAAGACCAGAATTTTGCCTTCTGGTTCTTTCTTCAGGAGACAGTTTGGAGAGGCCTATCTGCATGGGCTCCTCTATGTCCACAGGAATGGAAAAAACACAAGGAGAAGACCCGACAGATGCTCCTTTTTCAGCCCTCCGCTCTCTGAGACGACGATCAATCTTAATAGAGAGCTCCATGAGTTTATCGAGAGTCTCAGGAGCGGGATACTGAAGGAGACTGTCTTTTATAGACTCGGATAAGCCGAGGCGAAACTGACTGCGCAGGGCTGGGTCATTCCATCCACAGTCGTTCGACCAACGGCGAAACTCCGTACAATAAATCTCTGCGGGATTCCTACCCTGTCTGAGAGCACGCAACTGACTCTCGGCGGATGCCTCTCTATCAGGGTCGTCATACAATAGCCCTAAAGACCCCAGAAAGGCGTCTACAGACAATAAAGCCGGATCGTCTGTCTTTAAGCCAAAAGCCCAGGTCTGAGGATCCCCCTGTAGCAAAGAAATAATAATTCCTACCCGCTGAGATTCCGTACCTGAGGAGACTGGTCTTAAATGAAAATACAGTTTACAAGACTCTTTAAAATTAAAAAACTGCTTTCTATCCCCAGAAAAACGGTCAGGCAGATGCATTTTTGGTTCAGGAATGACCCTCGGGGAAGTCCGTAACAGATCTTCCTGTGACCTCACCCGAAGGGACAGATCTTGAACCATCTGAGTAAGCTCTTGAATCTGGCTAACTAAAAGCTGGCCAGGATTTGGCCCAACACCGGAGGGATTCATGAGGCTGACAAATCTCCCAACAGAATAAGGGAAAAAATTAACTCCTGTTTAATTTTAAATTTTAGTTAGGCCGGTGATAATGTTATGATTCCCGTACTCCAGACCAGAGGAGATCTTTATGGCAGAGGTCTGAGTACTGGAAGGATATGCTGGTACGGGAGCAGGAAAGCCTAGTAACCCCTGGCGCCCTAACTCTGTTGTCTCGCCCGTGTTATCAGAAATCCCCTGCGAGACTATGGTTGCTTGAGCCCATGGCAGCCGCGTTCGAAGGGCGGATTATGTCTGCCCAACCCCGATGCCCCCTCAGGTCTTAATGGGAGACAAAGGGAAATCCGAGACAGGGTGATAACAAGGGGCCCTCTGACTAAGCAACCAGGCCAGGGGTTACAAGCTATCTAACTTAAACCCAAAGTATGTGCGGACAAACCGCCAGGGAAAAGGACAACCAAAGATCCACTGATCCGTTACTCCTATCCAGCACCGCTGGATACCAGAGAGGATTTGTGGGAGCGGAATCCTCCGCAAAAGCTCCAGAACACAATAAACTAAATAATAAATAGTAGCGGTCAAGCCGCAACACACGGCTACGCCGCGACTCACGAACACCACAGGATGTTAAAGGTGCTCGGTCGGACTCCAGGAATAGATGACAAATTCCGAGTACTGGATCACTGAGGACAGGAACAACCGGGTTGAGCAGGACTGGAAACTCTCTGTAACTGACACAGCAAACAGGAAGCTATCACCGGCGTCTGTGAGAAGTCCTGAGAGTGCTTAAATTTGGGAGCCCTCCAATCATGATCCAGACAGGGTAATCACATAATGATGCCGTGCAGCTGCATGCTGCACGGCCAGAATACACAAGCACTGATTAATTAAGACCCAGCAACGGGGAACGCGGTCTGACCGTGGCGTCCCCGTTGCTAGGGTCTGAGCGGCTCCGTGCGCCCGGCGTCTAGCGTTGCTAGGGAGCCGGCGGCTGTCTGCCTGCGGCGTCCCTAGTTGCTAGGCGCCGGGCCGCACTGACGGGCGGACCCTCGGCGCCTAACAGCAGGTGCCGGAAGGGATGGCATGGCGCACCATGATGTTGAGGTAACATTTGGAGTCCATGATTTCTTTGATATTTACGAAGTCACCAGCCACACCACCTCTTAAATATCCCCAGACCATAATGGAACCTCCTCCATACTGTGCGCTGAATGCAAGCAGGAAACATGTGCTTGCCTTGCCTGTCACATGATGAATGAACTTGTGCCTCTGGGACCAAAACACCTCAAACTTTGATTCATCTGTGAAAGGAGCCTTCTTCCACTGATTGTTTAGTGGTCCAGCAACTGTGCTTTTTAGCCCACAACAGCCTCTTTCTTTTAATTATGGGCTTAAGCAGTGTTTATTTTGGCTGCAACACATCCCTTTAAGCCACCGGCTACAAGATGGCTTTTCATGGTCGCAATTGACATGCTTTTCCATCAGAGCAGCACTGATCTGACAAGCTTTTTGGAATCTGTCCCATTTAGAACACATTGTGATAAATTTGTTCTCCTGTTCTGTGGTCACTCAAGGTTGTCCAGGTCGTGGACAATCATGTACACTGGTGTTTACGTTGTATCTCTTGTGGGTACACAGCGCGCCATCAAGAGAAACCTTCTCCAGGTTAGCAATTTCACGCAAACTGTGCTGTGCATTTCTCAAAGCGACTATAGCCAGGGCCGGAGCCACCAATAGGCAGCTTTAGGTAGCTGCCTATGTGTGCTGGCCACTGGAGGGCGGCACAGCACACTGCCGATGAAAGAATGCTTTCCTTATTATGAGGGCGGCACCACACACTGCCGACTGAAAGAATGCTTTCCTTATTATTCCCTTAGCTCACCTGAGCTCCTCCTCTTCCCTAAGAGACGAGGAGCAGAGATGCCGCAAGCTATCAACAGTTATCAGTAAGGCTCATGTGTGTGAGTGTAACTGGCTCTTGCACATTAGACACCCACCACCCCCCACGCGATTGCAGCCTCCCAGCCTCCCACGACAGACTCCCATAGGTTACGCTCCCACGTTTACCCCCCATCGCAAGTGCAGGCTTCTGCCGCCCACGTGTTACTCCCAGTCTCCCTGAGGCGGACTCCTGAAGGTCGCGCTCCCGCATGTTACTCACCACCCCCTGCGATTGCAGACTCCCGCAGGTAACCCGCCAACTACCCTGCTGTGAGTGCAGGCTCAAGAATGTTACTACCGTCCCCCCCCCCCCCCAAGATTGCAGACTCTCATGTTAACCCCCCTCTGGCAGAGATTGCAGGCTCCCGCAGGTTACCCGGACCCTATATCTCCCCACCTCGCGAGTGCAGGCTCCTACATATTATCAGAACACACACACCCGATTGCATCCTGCATATTATATCTCTCCCCCCTCCGGCGATTACACCCCCCCGCCCTGCGATCGCATATCCAGCATATATTCTCCCACCTTTGCTATAGTTTGTGGAACATTGGTCATTGGTGGACCAGGTACCCATCCATTTGGCCCAGACCAGCTCTTATAGGCTTCTTAGCCAGCACCTGGGTGATGGGTTTAAAGCAGAGTCTCCTCCATGAGTCAGGGCTCCTGAAGGCAATTAGTGTCCAGGTGATAGGTCTGCTAAGGACAGTGGGATCCGGAGGGCTGGGCTACTAGTGTCAGGATGTCGGGACCTGGAGGTTTCCTTATTAAGTAAGTGGGAGTGAGACAGGGCCTAACCTCCCTGGTAGTTTATACTAAAGACAGTGATCTTTGTTTTATGTATATCTTTGAGCTACCTGAATAAAAGGTATTTGTTGTTTTTGCACAAGCTTGGAGTCGTCATTGGTGGATTTTTGTAGCAGAGGACATTCTAGCAAGTCTCCTGTTACAATTAGTGATGAGCGGGTTCGGTTCCTCGAGATCCGAACCCCCCCGAACTGCACACATTTTACACGGTTCCGAGGCAGCCTCGGATCTTCCCGCCTTGCTCGGTTAACCCAAGCGCGCCCGAACGTCATCATCCCGCTGTCGGATTCTCGCGAGATTCGTATTCTATATAAGGAGCCGCGCGTCGCCGCCATTTTCACTCGTGCATTTGAGATGATAGCGAGAGGACGTGGCGGTGTTCTCTCAGTTTCTGTGTTCAGTGTGCTGCAAATATCTGTACTCAGTGTGCTGCAAATATCTGTGCTCAGTGTGCTGAAAATATCTACGTTCTCTGCCTGAAAAACGCTCCATATCTGTGCTGCATTGTAGTATATAGTAGGAGGACAGTGCAGAATTTTGCTGTGACCACCAGTATATATATATAGCAGTACGGTACAGTAGTCCACTGCTCTACCTCTGTGTCATCAAGTATACTATCCATCCATACCTGTGCTGCATTTTAGTTGTGTGCAGCATATAGTAGGAGGACAGTGCAGAATTTTGCTGTGACCACCAGTATATATATAGCAGTACGGTACAGTAGTCCACTGCTCTACCTCTGTGTCATCAAGTATACTATCCATCCATACCTGTGCTGCATTTTAGTTGTGCGCAGTATATAGTAGGAGGACAGGGCAGAATTTTGCTGTGACCACCAGTATATATATAGCAGTACGGTACAGTAGTCCACTGCACTACCTCTGTGTCGTCAAGTATACTATCCATCCCTACCTGTGCTGCATTTTAGTTGTGCGCAGTATATAGTAGGAGGACAGTGCAGAATTTTGCTGTGACCACCAGTATATATATAGCAGTACGGTACAGTAGTCCACTGCTCTACCTCTGTGTCGTCAAGTATACTATCCATCCATACCTGTGCTGCATTTTAGTTGTGCGCAGTATATAGTAGGAGGACAGCGCAGAATTTTGCTGTGACCACCAGTATATATATAGCAGTACGGTACAGTAGTCCACTGCTCTACCTCTGTGTCGTCAAGTACACTATCCATCCATACCTGTGCTGCATTTTAGTTGTGCGCAGTATATAGTAGGAGGACAGTGCAGAATTTTGCTGTGACCACCAGTATATATATAGCAGTACGGTACAGTAGTCCACTGCTCTACCTCTATGTCATCAAGTATACTATCCATCCATACCTGTGCTGCATTTTAGTTGTGCGCAGTATATAGTAGGAGGACAGTGCAGAATTTTGCTGTGACCACCAGTATATATATATAGCAGTATGGTACAGTAGTCCACTGCTCTACCTCTGTGTCGTCAAGTATACTATCCATCCATACCTGTGCTGCATTTTAGTTGTGCACAGTATATAGTAGGAGGACAGTGCAGAATTTTGCTGTGACCACCAGTATATATATAGCAGTACGGTACAGTAGGCCATTGCTATTGATATATTACTGGCATATAATTCCACACATTAAAAAATGGAGAACAAAAATGAAGCTGCTGCCACTAGTCATGGCCGAGACGATGAAATGCCATCAACATCGTCTGCCAAGGCCGATGCCCAATGTCATAGTAGAGAGCATGTAAAATCCAAAAAACAAAAGTTTGGTTAAATGACCCAAAAACCAAAATTAAAAGTGTCTGATGAAAAGCGTAAACTTGCCAATATGCCATTTACGACACGGAGTGGCAAGGAACGGCTGAGGCCCTAGCCTATGTTCATGGCTAGTGGTTCAGATTCATATGAGGATGGAAGCACTCATCCTCTCGCTAGATTTAAGCTGGCAAAAGCACAGCAAAGAACTGTGCGTTCTTCTAAATCACAAATCCCCAAGGAGAGTCCAATTGTGTCGGTAGCGATGCCTGACCTTCCCAACACTGGACGGGAAGAGGTGGCGCCTTCCACCATTTGCACGCCCCCTGCAAGTGCTGGAAGGAGCACTCGCAGTCCAGTTCCTGATAGTAAAATTGAAGATGTCACTGTTGAAGTACACTAGGATGAGGATATGGGTGTTGCTGGCGCTGAGGAGGAAATTGACAAGGAGGATTCTGATGGTGAGGTGGTTTGTTTAAGTCAGGCACCCGGGGAGACACCTGTTGTCCGTGGGACGAATATGGCCATTGACATGCCTGGTCAAATTACAAAAAAAATCACCTCGTCGGTGTGGAATTATTATAACAGAAATGCGGACAACATTTGTCAAGCCGTGTGTTGCCTTTGTCAAGCTGTAATAAGTAGGGGTAAGGACGTAAACCACCTAGGAACATCCTCCCTTATAAGTCACCTGGAGCGCATTCATCAGAAGTCATTGACAAGTTCAAAAACTTTGGGTGACAGCGGAAGCAGTCCACTGCCAACTAAATCCCTTCCTCTTGTAACCAAGCTCCTGCAAACCACACCACCAACTCCCTCAGTGTCAATTTCCTCCTTAGACAGGAACGCCAATAGTCCTGCAGGCCATGTCACTGTCAAGTCTGACGAGTCCTCTCCTGCCTGGGATTCCTCCGATGCATCCTTGAGTGTAACACCTACTGCTGCTGGCGCTGCTGTTGTTGCTCCTGGGAGTCGATCGTCATCCCAGAGGGGAAGTCGGAATACCACTTGTACTACTTCCAGTAAGCAATTGACTGTCCAACAGTCCTTTGCGAGGAAGATGAAATATCACAGCAGTCATCCTGCTGTAAAGCAGATAACTCAGGCCTTGGCAGCCTGGGTGGTGTTAAACGTGTGTCCGGTATCCACCGTTAATTCACAGGGAATTAGAGAATTTATTGCGTTAGTGTGTCCCCGGTACCAAATACCATCTAGGTTCCACTTCTCTAGGCAGGCGATACCGAGAATGTACACAGACCTCAGAAAAAGAGTCACCAGTGTCCTAAAAAATGCAGTTGTACCCAATGTCCACTTAACCACGGACATGTGGACAAGTGGAGCAGGGCAGACTCAGGACTATATGACTGTGACAGCCCACTGGGTAGATGTATTGCCTCCCGCAGCAAGAACAGCAGCGGCGGCACCAGTAGCAGCATCTCGGAAATGCCAACTCGTTCCTAGGCAGGCTACGCTTTGTATCACTGCTTTCCATAAGAGGCACACAGCTGACAACCTCTTACGGAAACTGAGGAACATCATCGCAGAATGGCTTACCCCAATTGGACTCTCCTGGGGATTTGTGACATCGGACAACGCCACCAATATTGCGCGTGCATTACATCTGGGCAAATTCCAGCATGTCCCATGTTTTGCACATACATTGAATTTGGTGGTGCAGAATTTTTTAAAAAATGACAGGGGCGTGCAAGAGATGCTGTTGGAGGCCCGAAGAATTGCGGGCCACTTTCGGCATTCAGCCACTGCGTGCCGAAGACTGGAGCACCAGCAAGCACTCCTGAAACCTGCCCTGCCATCATCTGAAGCAAGAAGTGGTAACAAGGTGGAATTCAACCCTCTATATGCTTCAGAGGATGGAGGAGCAGCAAAAGGCCATTCAAGCCTATACATCTGCCTACGATATAGGCAAAGGAAGGGGAATGCACCTGACTCAAGCGCAGTGGAGAATGATTTCAACGTTGTGCAAGGTTCTGCAACCCTTTGAACTTGCCACACGTGAAGTCAGTTCAGACACTGCCAGCCTGAGTCAGGTCATTCCCCTCATCAGGCTTTTGCAGAAGAAGCTGGAGAGATTAAAACGGAGCGATTCCGCTAGGCATGTGGGACTTGTGGATGGAGCCCTTAATTCACTTATCCAGGATTCACGGGTGGTCAATCTGTTGAAATCAGAGCACTACATTTTGGCCACCGTGCTCGATCCTAGGTTTAAAGCCTACGTTGTATCTCTCTTTCCGGCAGACACAAGTCTGCAGAGGTGCAAAGACCTGCTGGTGAGACACTTGTCAAGTCAAGCGGAACGTGACCCGTCAACAGCTCCTCCTTCACATTCTCCCGCAACTGGGGCTGCGAGGAAAAAGCTAAGAATTCCGAGCCCACCCGCTGGCGGTGATGCAGGGCAGTCTGGAGCAAGTGCTGACATCTGGTCCGGACTGAAGGACCTGCCAACAATTACTGACATGTCGTCTACTGTCACTGCATATGATTCTGTCACCATTGAAAGAATGGTGGAGGATTATATGAGTGACCGCATCCAAGTAGGCACGTCAGACAGTCCGTACGTATACTGGCAGGAAAAAGAGGCAATTTGGAGGCCCTTGCACAAACTGGCTTTATTTTACCTAAGTTGCCCCCCCTCCAGTGTGTACTCCGAAAGAGTGTTTAGTGCAGCCGCTCACTTGTCAGCAATCGGCGTACGAGGTTACTTCCAGAAAATGTGGAGAAGATGATGTTCATCAAAATTAATTATAATCAATTCCTCCGTGGAGACATTCACCAGCAATTGCCTCCAGAAAGTACACAGGAACCTGAGATGGTGGATTCCAGTGGGGACGAATTAATACTTTGTGAGGAGGGGGATGTACACAGTGAAAGGGGTGAGGAATCGGAGGATGAGGGGGTGGTGGACATCTTGCCTCTGTAGAGCCAGTTTGTGCAAGGAGAGATTGATTGCTTCTTTTTTGGTGGGGGCCCAAACCAACCAGTCATTTCAGTCACAGTCGTGTGGCAGACCCTGTCGCTGAAATGATGGGTTTGTTAACATGTGCATGTCCTGTTTATACAATATAAGGGTGGGTGGGAGGGCCCAAGGACAATTCCATCTTGCACCTCTTTTTTCTTTAATTTATCTTTGTATCATGTGCTGTTTGGGGACTATTTTTTGAAGTGCCATCCTGTCTGACACTGCAGTGCCACTCCTAGATGGGCCAGGTGTTTGTGTCGGCCACTTGGGTCGCTTAACTTAGCCATCCAGCGACCTTGGTGCACCTCTTTTATTCTTTGCATCTTGTGCTGTTTGGGGACTATTTTTTAAATCTGCCATCCTGTCTGACACTGCAGTGCCACTCCTAGATGGGCCAGGTGTTTGTGTCGGCCACTTGGGTCGCTTAGCTTAGCCATCCAGCGACCTTGGTGCGCCTCTTTTTTTCTTTGCATCATGTGCTGTTTGGGGACTATTTTTTGAAGTGCCATCCTGTCTGACACTGCAGTGCCACTCCTAGATGGGCCAGGTGATTGTGCCGGCCACTTGGGTCGCTTAGCTTAGTCATCCAGCGACCTCGGTGCAAATTTTAGGACTAAAAATAATATTGTGAGGTGTTCAGAATAGACTGGAAATGAGTGGAAATTATGGTTATTGAGGTTAATAATACTATGGGATCAAAATGACCCCCAAATTCTATGATTTAAGCTCTGTTTTTGAGGGGGTTTTGTAAAAAAACACCCCAATCCGACAAAAAAATTTCAGGGAGGTTTTGCCAAAACGCGTCCAAATCCAAAACACGGCCGCGGAACTGAATCCAAAAGCAAAACACAAAACCCGAAAAATTTCCATCACTAGTTACTGTATATATATATATATATATATATATATAAAACAAGTTTTATGGTAAGAACCTGCCTTTGTTAAAACTCTTTCTGCGAGGTACACTGGGCTCCACAAGGAAAGACATAAGGGTGTAGAGTAGGATCTTGATCCGAGGCACGAACGGGCTCAAAGCTTTGACTGTTCCCAGAATGCACAGCGCCGCCTCCTCTATAACCCCGCCTCCCTGCACAGGAGCTCAGTTTTTAGTTAACCAGCCCAATGCAGTAGCAGGAAAAGAGACGACAACGGTTAGTAGCCACATACACCACACTCTCCCGACAGTAGAAGTGTCAGCGGCTAATGCCATACCAACCCAAAGAAGCTAAGTGCGTCAGGGTGGGCGCCTTGTGGAGCCCAGTGTACCTCGCAGAAAGAGTTTTAACAAAGGTAAGTTCTTACCATAAAACTCATTTTCTGCTGCGGGGTACACTGGGCTCCACAAGGAAAGACATAGGGGATGTCCTAAAGCAGTTCCTTATGGGAGGGGACGCACTGTAGCGGGCACAAGAACCCGGCGTCCAAAGGAAGCATCCTGGGAAGCTGCAGTATCGAAGGCATAGAACCTTATGAACGTGTTCACTGAGGACCACGTAGCCGCCTGCCTTGCACAATTGTTCAAGGGTCGCACCACGGCGGGCCGCCCAAGAAGGTCCAACAGACCGGGTAGAATGGGCCGTAATGTGAGCAGGAGCTGATAGACCAGCCCTCACATAAGCATGTGCAATCACCATTCCTATCCATCTGGCTAAAGTTTGTTTGTGAGCAGGCCAGCCCCGTTTGTGAAATCCAAACAACACAAACAGAGAATTAGATTTCCTAATAGAAGCAGTTCTCTTCACATAGATACGGAGAGCCCGTACTACATCCAAAGACCGCTCTTTGGGAGACAGATCAGGAGAGACCAGTGCCGGAACCACAATCTCCTGATTAAGGTGGAACGAAGAAACCACTTTAGGCAAATAACCGGGACGAGTCCTAAGAACCGCCCGATCACGGTAAAATATCAGATATGGTGAACTACAGGACAAGGCACCCAAATCCGACACCCTTCTAGCTGAAGCAATAGCCAGCAGAAACACCACCTTAAGGGAAAGCCACTTAAGATCAGCTGAACCAAGAGGTTCAAACGGAGACTCTTGTAACGCCTCCAAAACCACCGACAAGTCCCAAGGAGCCACAGGCGGGACATAGGGAGGTTGGATACGCAACACACCCTGAGTGAAGGTATGCACATCAGGTAAGGTCGCAATCTTTCTCTGAAACCACACCAAGGCAGATATTTGAACCTTGAGGGAGGCCAGACGCAGGCCTAAGTCCAGGCCCTGCTGAAGAAAGGCCAACAACTTGGCTGTACTAAACTTGGAAGCGTCATAATTGTTAGATGCGCACCAAACAAAGTAAGAATGCCAGACCCTATAGTAAATACGAGCAGAAGCCGGATTCCGGGCCCGCAACATAGTTTGAATGACCGCCTCAGAAAACCCTTTAGCCCTCAAGACGGAAGCTTCAAAAGCCACGCCGTCAAAGACAGCCGGGCTAGGTCCTGGTAGACACAGGGGCCCTGAACGAGGAAGTCTGGGCATTGTGGAAGTAGAATTGGATGCTCTGACGATAGGCCCTGCAGGTCTGAGAACCAGTGCCGTCTGGGCCACGCTGGAGCTATGAGAAGCAGAATTCCTCTTTCTTGCTTGAACTTCCGAAGTACCCTGGGCAGGAGTGACACCGGAGGGAACACGTACGGCAGCCGAAACCTCCACGGCACCGCCAGCACATCCACGAATGCTGCTTGAGGATCCCTCGTCCTTGCTCCGAAGACCGGAACCTTGTAATTGTGTCGAGACGCCATCAGATCTATGTCTGGAAGGCCCCACTTTTCCACTAGGAGTTGAAACACTTCTGGATGGAGGCCCCACTCACCGACATGTACGTCCTGACGACTGAGAAAGTCTGCTTCCCAATTCAGGACTCCCGGAATGAATATTGCCGATATGGCCGGTAGATGGCGTTCCGCCCAATGTAGAATCCGTGAGACTTCCATCATTGCCAAACGGCTTCAAGTGTTGCCTTGATGATTTATGTAAGCCACTGTCGTGGCGTTGTCCGACTGTACTTGAACAGGACGGTTCTGAATTAAATGCTGGGCCAGGTTCAACGCATTGAATACTGCCCGCAATTCGAGAATGTTGATCGAGAGGAGAGATTCCTTCTTGGTCCACCGACCCTGAAGGGAGTGTTGCTTCAGCACCGCTCCCCAACCTCTGAGACTGGCATCTGTCGTCAACAGGACACAGTCGGATATCCAGAAGGGACGGCCCCTGCACAATCGTTGGTCCTGGTGCCACATGTGCAGCGACAGACAGACCTCCGGAGTCAATGAGATCATGTGAGACCTGATCCGGTGAGGTAGGCCGTCCCACTTGGCTAGAATCAGCCTCTGGAGGGGGCGAGAATGAAATTGAGCATACTCCACCATGTCGAATGCTGATACCATGAGGCCCAGCACCTGCATTGCCGAATGTATCGACACTTGCGGACGAGAAAGGAAGCAACGAATCCTGTCCTGAAGCTTCAGGACTTTCTCCTGAGACAAGAACAACCGCTGGTTGTGAGTGTCCAATAGCGCTCCCAGGTGCACCATGCTCTGAGCAGGGACCAGGGAGGATTTCTTCCAGTTGATGAGCCACCCGTGGGCTTGCAGAAACCGGACAGTCATATCCAGATGATTTAGGAGAATCTCTGGGGAATTTGCCAGGATTAACAAGTCGTCCAGATACGGCAGTATCCTGACCCCTTGACGGCGGAGTACCACCGTCATCACCGCCATGACTTTGGTGAAGACTCGCGGAGCCGTAGTTAAACCAAAAGGTAATGCCCGAAACTGGTAATGGAGGTTGCCAATCGCAAACCTCAGGTATTGCTGATGTGACACTGCTATAGGAATATGCAGGTAAGCATCCTGTATGTCCAGGGAGACCATGTAGTCCCCAGGTTCCAAGGCCAGAACTATAGAGCGAAGGGTTTCCATACGGAACTTGGAAACTTTCATAAACCTGTTCAATGCCTTGAGGTTGAGAATGGGCCGGTTTTAAGGGAAAACCTGACCTGCACCCATGCCCCGGTGATCTAGTGGGATCGCCTGTACTGCCACAGTGTCCACCGCCAGCGCGCGCGGCCCGCCTCCCGCGCCGGATCGCGATAAAGTACGGGTCCCGCGAGCGGGACCCACTCACCACCTCCCGAAGCGCGACCACGCGATCCCGGAGAGCCCCCGTCGTGTGTGCCTGACTTTAGAAGAAAACCGGAGCCTCCTGCTGTAGTTACCCGGCAACCAGGGTTTGGGAGTGTACAGCGCCACTGGGGAGGGATGGAGCTGCAGCAGTGAATGTCACTAGACATGTACACACTGCTATAGCCCTTGAAGTCTTTACTTTTCTTCTCAAAAAGCTCTTCTTAGGGCTGCCTGGAGCAGCCCCTGTGTTATGTGCCTGCTATCTGTGGCATCAACTACAAAACTGAGCTCCTGTGCAGGGAGGCGGGGTTATAGAGGAGGCGGCGCTGTGCATTCTGGGAACAGTCAAAGCTTTGAGCCTGTTGGTGCCTCGGATCAAGATCCTTCTCTACACCCCTATGTCTTTCCTTGTGGAGCCCAGTGTACCCCGCAGCAGAAATATATATATTTATATATAATATCATATATATACGTGATGTACTGTATGCGCACTGGTACATCATGATCTATACACTTTTACCTACATATATATTATATCTGTATCAGCAGACTTGGACTGGCCCACAGGAGTCAGGGCCGGCTCAGTCTTTTAGCGCCCCGGGCGTCCATAGGGGGCGTGGCTTCATACAGGGGGCGTGGTCAGTTACAACCCCTGTACAGTAGTAGCGCCGCTGAAATGATGTGCGGTGTGCGATGACGTCATCGCGCACCGCACATCATTACAGAAAAGGTCCTCTCCACGAAGGAAAACTAGACGCTATGCGTCTAGTTCCCTTCGTGGAGAGGACCTTTGCCGGCCTTATATAAACTATTCATAAACAGGTGTAAGATATAATTGAGCAATGTATAATTCCATACTGTCACTTTATATTACTGTATTGTTTTACTGATCCAGGTATTTAAATGATGCATTCGAATAATCACTCTTCCTCCCCAGATCATAGGTAAATATCTGTTCAAGGGTCATTTCATGTGACTCATGTTACATATGAATGTGGCTCACGTTACCAGACATAGGTGGTCATTCCGAGTTGTTCGCTCGCTGCCGATTTTCGCAGTGCAGCGATTAAGTAAAAAAATGGCAAAAATGCGCATGCGCATGGGACGCAGTGCGCATGCGCTAAGTACTTTCACACAAAACTTTGTAGATTTACACAAGGTCGAGCAACGTTTTTTCATCGCTCGAGTGATTGTAGTGTGATTGACAGGAAGTGGGTGTTTCTGGGCGGAAACTGGCCATTTTCAGGGAGTGTAGCAGTGGCTCCCGCCTGCTGTGACAGTCTCCGGGCCACACCAGGTACTTAGAAACACAGAATTTGACATAAATAAGGACCACTTTGCCCATCTAGTCTTCTGTAAACACAAGGCACACATTTACACACTAGCGTCTATTTTTTTGTTGGGGGGGGACTGGAGGAACCCCACGCAAGCATGGGGAGAATGTACACCCATGACCTCAGTGCTGTGAGGCAGTAATGCTACCATTACACCATCATTACATACATATGAACAGTTGCTGTGTAGCTGAGTGCAAATTACTGTCCCATGATATCAAACATTCTAAGGTTATATTGCCCTTTATCAGAATCCAGGCCTCTTCATCGTGCATTCCCACAATTCATCCCCTCCCAGTCTGCCCACTCCTTTTAAAAAAAGCAATGTCCCTTCACTCTTACACATCAGCCCCCCCAGCATACCCTTTTCCTTTAACACACACCCCTTCTCAATTTGTCAGCTAACTTCCCATGACAGCACCATCCATATCCAATCTACTTTAAACACCAGCACCCCCCTTAATATCCCTTTTCCTTAGCATGCCAGCTAACCCGATATCTGTTCTCCTCTAAACGACCAGCGTCTCATCATCACCAGTTCTGCTTCCCCTGAAAAATGCCAGCAAACTCCCCCGGATGTGCCTTACAATTGCCAGCCGTCTACATCTCTTCTCCTCTATATGCCTTCCCACCAGATAGTATTCATATGACCGGCGGTTAGGAGACCAGCAGTCACATGACCTCCCCCAACATCCTGCCCGCTCACTATCCCGATGGTCGGCATGCTGACCAACAGGGACTATTTCCATTCGTGGGTGGCGAGCACAGCAGGATCACGGTATGCTGCCGGGATCCCGACGTCAGTATTCAATTCATAAACACACCGGCCAGCATAAACATATATATTAGATATACATTATTATTAAATGGATCATCCCTTGTACACCTCAGTAGGCTATCCCCTTCTATGCCCTCTCCTCAATATACCATCCCCCCATACGCCTCCTATGATCTTTATGGCATATTGGGGGACTGCATATTGAAGTTCTATGATCTGCTTATTGTCACCCACCTGCTAAATGTCTCCCCCACTGTGCTCCTGTCACTGACGGCCATACCATAGCAGGCAGGTTAGTTCCTCACCTGCAGGAATGACCATATCAGGCAGCAGCGGCAGCCACTGTAATTGGTGCCGGGGTCCGGCACCGCTAGAATCAAGAAACTACATAAACTACACCTCCCCCCCAAGATTGCAGATTCTCATGTTAACCCCCCTCTGGCAGAGATTGCAGGCTCCCGCAGGTTACCCGGACCCTATATCTCCCCACCTCGCGAGTGCAGGCTCCTACATATTATCAGAACACACACACCCGATGGCATCCTGCATATTATATCTCTCCCCCCTCCGGCGATTACACCCCCCCGCCCTGCGATCGCATATCCAGCATATATTCTCCCACCTTTGCTATAGTTTGTGGAACATTGGTCATTGGTGGACCAGGTTCCCATCCATTTGGCCCAGACCAGCTCTTATAGGCTTCTTAGCCAGCACCTGGGTGATGGGTTTAAAGCAGAGTCTCCTCCATGAGTCAGGGCTCCTGAAGGCAATTAGTGTCCAGGTGATAGGTCTGCTAAGGACAGTGGGATCCGGAGGGCTGGGCTACTAGTGTCAGGATGTCGGGACCTGGAGGTTTCCTTATTAAGTAAGTGGGAGTGAGACAGGGCCTAACCTCCCTGGTAGTTTATACTAAAGACAGTGATCTTTGTTTTATGTATATCTTTGAGCTACCTGAATAAAAGGTATTTGTTGTTTTTGCACAAGCTTGGAGTCGTCATTGGTGGATTTTTGTAGCAGAGGACATTCTAGCAAGTCTCCTGTTACAATTAGTGATGAGCGGGTTCGGTTCCTCGAGATCCGAACCCCCCCGAACTGCACACATTTTACACGGTTCCGAGGCAGCCTCGGATCTTCCCGCCTTGCTCGGTTAACCCAAGCGCGCCCGAACGTCATCATCCCGCTGTCGGATTCTCGCGAGATTCGTATTCTATATAAGGAGCCGCGCGTCGCCGCCATTTTCACTCGTGCATTTGAGATGATAGCGAGAGGACGTGGCGGTGTTCTCTCAGTTTCTGTGTTCAGTGTGCTGCAAATATCTGTACTCAGTGTGCTGCAAATATCTGTGCTCAGTGTGCTGAAAATATCTACGTTCTCTGCCTGAAAAACGCTCCATATCTGTGCTGCATTGTAGTATATAGTAGGAGGACAGTGCAGAATTTTGCTGTGACCACCAGTATATATATATAGCAGTACGGTACAGTAGTCCACTGCTCTACCTCTGTGTCATCAAGTATACTATCCATCCATACCTGTGCTGCATTTTAGTTGTGTGCAGTATATAGTAGGAGGACAGTGCAGAATTTTGCTGTGACCACCAGTATATATATAGCAGTACGGTACAGTAGTCCACTGCTCTACCTCTGTGTCATCAAGTATACTATCCATCCATACCTGTGCTGCATTTTAGTTGTGCGCAGTATATAGTAGGAGGACAGGGCAGAATTTTGCTGTGACCACCAGTATATATATAGCAGTACGGTACAGTAGTCCACTGCACTACCTCTGTGTCGTCAAGTATACTATCCATCCCTACCTGTGCTGCATTTTAGTTGTGCGCAGTATATAGTAGGAGGACAGTGCAGAATTTTGCTGTGACCACCAGTATATATATAGCAGTACGGTACAGTAGTCCACTGCTCTACCTCTGTGTCGTCAAGTATACTATCCATCCATACCTGTGCTTCATTTTAGTTGTGTGCAGTATATAGTAGGACAGTGCAGAATTTTGCTGTGACCACCAGGATATATATAGCAGTACGGTACAGTAGTCCACTGCTCTACCTCTGTGTCGTCAAGTATACTATCCATCCATACCTGTGCTGCATTTTAGTTGTGCGCAGTATATAGTAGGAGGACAGCGCAGAATTTTGCTGTGACCACCAGTATATATATAGCAGTACGGTACAGTAGTCCACTGCTCTACCTCTGTGTCGTCAAGTACACTATCCATCCATACCTGTGCTGCATTTTAGTTGTGCGCAGTATATAGTAGGAGGACAGTGCAGAATTTTGCTGTGACCACCAGTATATATATAGCAGTACGGTACAGTAGTCCACTGCTCTACCCTATGTCATCAAGTATACTATCCATCCATACCTGTGCTGCATTTTAGTTGTGCGCAGTATACAGTAGGAGGACAGTGCAGAATTTTGCTGTGACCACCAGTGTGATAGCCGGGCAGAGGCAGCTCCATCAGTTATTTTAAAAAGCATTGAACACCAGGCCGTCTCATCACATAAGCAAGCAGTTTATTCACAGTTCAGACAGGGTTATCACGACAGTAACATTTAACTTCTTTTTCTTCTCTCCAGCATAATATTCATATGGGTTACATCAGGTTACATCTCCTTTCATTTGCTTCAATGGCAATAACAGCATTTACAGTGATGTGGCAGCATTACAGTACAGTACATACCAGCGCAGTCTCTGGGAATCAGTAGTGCGGCTTCCGCAAACTGAGATTCATTTCAGTGTGCTCTCCCCCATTCGCTAGGGGCTCTATCTAAACGGGATCTCTCATGGACACGTTACTGGGGGCCTTCCGCCAAACGTGGTTCCTACCACTCACCCAGGTCGTCCTCTCCCACAGACTCACACCTCCCGTCCTGCTTCTTGGGTACCCCTGAAGGTCCTTTGTTCCTGGTTCCTTCCACTGTACTCTGCATACTGTGGCTCTCACACTGCACTCTCCATCTCTCACTGAAGCTGCTGGCTCTCCTGTCACACTGCAGATATGGGCTCTCCCTCTCTTCATAGCAACACCCACACGCTGCTCTTCTTTCCATCATGCCGGGGACTGTGGAGTGCCATTCTTGTTCCACAGTCCCCAGCCTGCGTTTCTCCTGGACACTTAGCCTGTGCCCTCCATCCTCAGTCCTCAGCTCACACTGAACTGTCCTGTGCTTTGTTCCTTTTACTAAAATCCCCCTGCACTTCCTGTCCTAACCCCCTACATGTGGCAGGGTCTGCAAGTAACTGGTGTTGGGGCCATAAAACTCCCCCACTCACTGATAAGAATCAAAAGGCTTTTGGAACTTTCCAAAATCTGTTGTCTCCTAACATTCCAGTATGCCACATACACCCCTGCTAAAATCTTGCGTGTCCCCACGCAATCTACCTATGAGCTTGCAAAAAGTCTAGCAAGGAACAGTCTCTTATACTCTATAGCAAGGTCAAAACATAACACACAGTAAACAAGGATAATTGCAGTATACATCACACACAGTATAACAATCACATGAGCAGAAAAACATGGCATGCAAACACACAATATAACAATCACATGAGCAGAAAAACATGGCATGCAAAACATCACATGAAATACAAATCACATATACTGCTGCCTATTTCCTGTGAATTACAGTCCTGGGTCACAGATGATCATGAATGTTCCAACATCTTCTGGCAATTGTGCCAAACACTTAGAACCTGCCCGTGCCGGCCCTTGTCTCCCCCAGTTCGCTGGGTCAAAAGAGATAGGTGGCTTTCATGGGCCCCTCCCAATAAAGTTTTCCCCAAATTGTCAAATAAATCTTCGGTACCGATTCTGTTCGCGGACGCCAAGTTGTGATAGCCGGGCAGAGGCAGCTCCATCAGTTATTTTAAAAAGCATTGAACACCAGGCCGTCTCATCACATAAGCAAGCAGTTTATTCACAGTTCAGACAGGGTTATCACGACAGTAACATTTAACTTCTTTTTCTTCTCTCCAGCATAATATTCATATGGGTTACATCAGGTTACATCTCCTTTCATTTGCTTCAATGGCAATAACAGCATTTACAGTGATGTGGCAGCATTACAGTACAGTACATACCAGCGCAGTCTCTGGGAATCAGTAGTGCGGCTTCCGCAAACTGAGATTCATTTCAGTGTGCTCTCCCCCATTCGCTAGGGGCTCTATCTAAACGGGATCTCTCATGGACACGTTACTGGGGGCCTTCCGCCAAACGTGGTTCCTACCACTCACCCAGGTCGTCCTCTCCCACAGACTCACACCTCCCGTCCTGCTTCTTGGGTACCCCTGAAGGTCCTTTGTTCCTGGTTCCTTCCACTGTACTCTGCATACTGTGGCTCTCACACTGCACTCTCCATCTCTCACTGAAGCTGCTGGCTCTCCTGTCACACTGCAGATATGGGCTCTCCCTCTCTTCATAGCAACACCCACACGCTGCTCTTCTTTCCATCATGCCGGGGACTGTGGAGTGCCATTCTTGTTCCACAGTCCCCAGCCTGCGTTTCTCCTGGACACTTAGCCTGTGCCCTCCATCCTCAGTCCTCAGCTCACACTGAACTGTCCTGTGCTTTGTTCCTTTTACTAAAATCCCCCTGCACTTCCTGTCCTAACCCCCTACATGTGGCAGGGTCTGCAAGTAACTGGTGTTGGGGCCATAAAACTCCCCCACTCACTGATAAGAATCAAAAGGCTTTTGGAACTTTCCAAAATCTGTTGTCTCCTAACATTCCAGTATGCCACACCAGTATATATATATAGCAGTATGGTACAGTAGTCCACTGCTCTACCTCTGTGTCGTCAAGTATACTATCCATCCATACCTGTGCTGTATTTTAGTTGTGCACAGTATATAGTAGGAGGACAGTGCAGAATTTTGCTGTGACCACCAGTATATATATAGCAGTACGGTACAGTAGGCCATTGCTATTGATATATTACTGGCATATAATTCCACACATTAAAAAATGGAGAACAAAAATGAAGCTGCTGCCACTAGTCATGGCCGAGACGATGAAATGCCATCAACATCGTCTGCCAAGGCCGATGCCCAATGTCATAGTAGAGAGCATGTAAAATTCAAAAAACAAAAGTTTGGTTAAATGACCCAAAAACCAAAATTAAAAGTGTCTGATGAAAAGCGTAAACTTGCCAATATGCCATTTACGACACGGAGTGGCAAGGAACGGCTGAGGCCCTAGCCTATGTTCATGGCTAGTGGTTCAGATTCATATGAGGATGGAAGCACTCATCCTCTCGCTAGAAAAATGAAAAGATTTAAGCTGGCAAAAGCACAGCAAAGAACTGTGCGTTCTTCTAAATCACAAATCCCCAAGGAGAGTCCAATTGTGTCGGTAGCGATGCCTGACCTTCCCAACACTGGACGGGAAGAGGTGGCGCCTTCCACCATTTGCACGCCCCCTGCAAGTGCTGGAAGGAGCACTCGCAGTCCAGTTCCTGATAGTAAAATTGAAGATGTCACTGTTGAAGTACACTAGGATGAGGATATGGGTGTTGCTGGCGCTGAGGAGGAAATTGACAAGGAGGATTCTGATGGTGAGGTGGTTTGTTTAAGTCAGGCACCCGGGGAGACACCTGTTGTCCGTGGGACGAATATGGCCATTGACATGCCTGGTCAAATTACAAAAAAAATCACCTCGTCGGTGTGGAATTATTATAACAGAAATGCGGACAACATTTGTCAAGCCGTGTGTTGCCTTTGTCAAGCTGTAATAAGTAGGGGTAAGGACGTAAACCACCTAGGAACATCCTCCCTTATAAGTCACCTGGAGCGCATTCATCAGAAGTCATTGACAAGTTCAAAAACTTTGGGTGACAGCGGAAGCAGTCCACTGCCAACTAAATCCCTTCCTCTTGTAACCAAGCTCCTGCAAACCACACCACCAACTCCCTCAGTGTCAATTTCCTACTTAGACAGGAACGCCAATAGTCCTGCAGGCCATGTCACTGTCAAGTCTGACGAGTCCTCTCCTGCCTGGGATTCCTCCGATGCATCCTTGAGTGTAACACCTACTGCTGCTGGCGCTGCTGTTGTTGCTCCTGGGAGTCGATCGTCATCCCAGAGGGGAAGTCGGAATACCACTTGTACTACTTCCAGTAAGCAATTGACTGTCCAACAGTCCTTTGCGAGGAAGATGAAATATCACAGCAGTCATCCTGCTGTAAAGCAGATAACTCAGGCCTTGGCAGCCTGGGTGGTGTTAAACGTGTGTCCGGTATCCACCGTTAATTCACAGGGAATTAGAGAATTTATTGCGTTAGTGTGTCCCCGGTACCAAATACCATCTAGGTTCCACTTCTCTAGGCAGGCGATACCGAGAATGTACACAGACCTCAGAAAAAGAGTCACCAGTGTCCTAAAAAATGCAGTTGTACCCAATGTCCACTTAACCACGGACATGTGGACAAGTGGAGCAGGGCAGACTCAGGACTATATGACTGTGACAGCCCACTGGGTAGATGTATTGCCTCCCGCAGCAAGAACAGCAGCGGCGGCACCAGTAGCAGCATCTCGGAAATGCCAACTCGTTCCTAGGCAGGCTACGCTTTGTATCACTGCTTTCCATAAGAGGCACACAGCTGACAACCTCTTACGGAAACTGAGGAACATCATCGCAGAATGGCTTACCCCAATTGGACTCTCCTGGGGATTTGTGACATCGGACAACGCCACCAATATTGCGCGTGCATTACATCTGGGCAAATTCCAGCATGTCCCATGTTTTGCACATACATTGAATTTGGTGGTGCAGAATTTTTTTAAAAATGACAGGGGCGTGCAAGAGATGCTGTTGGAGGCCCGAAGAATTGCGGGCCACTTTCGGCATTCAGCCACTGCGTGCCGAAGACTGGAGCACCAGCAAGCACTCCTGAAACCTGCCCTGCCATCATCTGAAGCAAGAAGTGGTAACAAGGTGGAATTCAACCCTCTATATGCTTCAGAGGATGGAGGAGCAGCAAAAGGCCATTCAAGCCTATACATCTGCCTACGATATAGGCAAAGGAAGGGGAATGCACCTGACTCAAGCGCAGTGGAGAATGATTTCAACGTTGTGCAAGGTTCTGCAACCCTTTGAACTTGCCACACGTGAAGTCAGTTCAGACACTGCCAGCCTGAGTCAGGTCATTCCCCTCATCAGGCTTTTGCAGAAGAAGCTGGAGAGATTAAAACGGAGCGATTCCGCTAGGCATGTGGGACTTGTGGATGGAGCCCTTAATTCACTTATCCAGGATTCACGGGTGGTCAATCTGTTGAAATCAGAGCACTACATTTTGGCCACCGTGCTCGATCCTAGGTTTAAAGCCTACGTTGTATCTCTCTTTCCGGCAGACACAAGTCTGCAGAGGTGCAAAGACCTGCTGGTGAGACACTTGTCAAGTCAAGCGGAACGTGACCCGTCAACAGCTCCTCCTTCACATTCTCCCGCAACTGGGGCTGCGAGGAAAAAGCTAAGAATTCCGAGCCCACCCGCTGGCGGTGATGCAGGGCAGTCTGGAGCAAGTGCTGACATCTGGTCCGGACTGAAGGACCTGCCAACAATTACTGACATGTCGTCTACTGTCACTGCATATGATTCTGTCACCATTGAAAGAATGGTGGAGGATTATATGAGTGACCGCATCCAAGTAGGCACGTCAGACAGTCCGTACGTATACTGGCAGGAAAAAGAGGCAATTTGGAGGCCCTTGCACAAACTGGCTTTATTTTACCTAAGTTGCCCCCCCTCCAGTGTGTACTCCGAAAGAGTGTTTAGTGCAGCCGCTCACTTGTCAGCAATCGGCGTACGAGGTTACTTCCAGAAAATGTGGAGAAGATGATGTTCATCAAAATTAATTATAATCAATTCCTCCGTGGAGACATTCACCAGCAATTGCCTCCAGAAAGTACACAGGAACCTGAGATGGTGGATTCCAGTGGGGACGAATTAATACTTTGTGAGGAGGGGGATGTACACAGTGAAAGGGGTGAGGAATCGGAGGATGAGGGGGTGGTGGACATCTTGCCTCTGTAGAGCCAGTTTGTGCAAGGAGAGATTGATTGCTTCTTTTTTGGTGGGGGCCCAAACCAACCAGTCATTTCAGTCACAGTCGTGTGGCAGACCCTGTCGCTGAAATGATGGGTTTGTTAACATGTGCATGTCCTGTTTATACAACATAAGGGTGGGTGGGAGGGCCCAAGGACAATTCCATCTTGCACCTCTTTTTTCTTTAATTTATCTTTGTATCATGTGCTGTTTGGGGACTATTTTTTGAAGTGCCATCCTGTCTGACACTGCAGTGCCACTCCTAGATGGGCCAGGTGTTTGTGTCGGCCACTTGGGTCGCTTAACTTAGCCATCCAGCGACCTTGGTGCACCTCTTTTATTCTTTGCATCTTGTGCTGTTTGGGGACTATTTTTTAAATCTGCCATCCTGTCTGACACTGCAGTGCCACTCCTAGATGGGCCAGGTGTTTGTGTCGGCCACTTGGGTCGCTTAGCTTAGCCATCCAGCGACCTTGGTGCGCCTCTTTTTTTCTTTGCATCATGTGCTGTTTGGGGACTATTTTTTGAAGTGCCATCCTGTCTGACACTGCAGTGCCACTCCTAGATGGGCCAGGTGTTTGTGTCGGCCACTTGGGTCGCTTAGCTTAGTCATCCAGCGACCTCGGTGCAAATTTTAGGACTAAAAATAATATTGTGAGGTGTTCAGAATAGACTGGAAATGAGTGGAAATTATGGTTATTGAGGTTAATAATACTATGGGATCAAAATGACCCCCAAATTCTATGATTTAAGCTCTGTTTTTGAGGGGGTTTTGTAAAAAAACACCCCAATCCGACAAAAAAATTTCAGGGAGGTTTTGCCAAAACGCGTCCAAATCCAAAACACGGCCGCGGAACTGAATCCAAAAGCAAAACACAAAACCCGAAAAATTTCCATCACTAGTTACTGTATATATATATATATATATATATATATATATATAAAACAAGTTTTATGGTAAGAACCTGCCTTTGTTAAAACTCTTTCTGCGAGGTACACTGGGCTCCACAAGGAAAGACATAAGGGTGTAGAGTAGGATCTTGATCCGAGGCACGAACGGGCTCAAAGCTTTGACTGTTCCCAGAATGCACAGCGCCGCCTCCTCTATAACCCCGCCTCCCTGCACAGGAGCTCAGTTTTTAGTTAACCAGCCCAATGCAGTAGCAGGAAAAGAGACGACAACGGTTAGTAGCCACATACACCATACTCTCCCGACAATAGAAGTGTCAGCGGCTAATGCCATACCAACCCAAAGAAGCTAAGTGCGTCAGGGTGGGCGCCTTGTGGAGCCCAGTGTACCTCGCAGAAAGAGTTTTAACAAAGGTAAGTTCTTACCATAAAACTCATTTTCTGCTGCGGGGTACACTGGGCTCCACAAGGAAAGACATAGGGGATGTCCTAAAGCAGTTCCTTATGGGAGGGGACGCACTGTAGCGGGCACAAGAACCCGGCGTCCAAAGGAAGCATCCTGGGAAGCTGCAGTATCGAAGGCATAGAACCTTATGAACGTGTTCACTGAGGACCACGTAGCCGCCTGCCTTGCACAATTGTTCAAGGGTCGCACCACGGCGGGCCGCCCAAGAAGGTCCAACAGACCGGGTAGAATGGGCCGTAATGTGAGCAGGAGCTGATAGACCAGCCCTCACATAAGCATGTGCAATCACCATTCCTATCCATCTGGCTAAAGTTTGTTTGTGAGCAGGCCAGCCCCGTTTGTGAAATACAAACAACACAAACAGAGAATTAGATTTCCTAATAGAAGCAGTTCTCTTCACATAGATACGGAGAGCCCGTACTACATCCAAAGACCGCTCTTTGGGAGACAGATCAGGAGAGACCAGTGCCGGAACCACAATCTCCTGATTAAGGTGGAACGAAGAAACCACTTTAGGCAAATAACCGGGACGAGTCCTAAGAACCGCCCGATCACGGTAAAATATCAGATATGGTGAACTACAGGACAAGGCACCCAAATCCGACACCCTTCTAGCTGAAGCAATAGCCAGCAGAAACACCACCTTAAGGGAAAGCCACTTAAGATCAGCTGAACCAAGAGGTTCAAACGGAGACTCTTGTAACGCCTCCAAAACCACCGACAAGTCCCAAGGAGCCACAGGCGGGACATAGGGAGGTTGGATACGCAACACACCCTGAGTGAAGGTATGCACATCAGGTAAGGTCGCAATCTTTCTCTGAAACCACACCAAGGCAGATATTTGAACCTTGAGGGAGGCCAGACGCAGGCCTAAGTCCAGGCCCTGCTGAAGAAAGGCCAACAACTTGGCTGTACTAAACTTGGAAGCGTCATAATTGTTAGATGCGCACCAAACAAAGTAAGAATGCCAGACCCTATAGTAAATACGAGCAGAAGCCGGATTCCGGGCCCGCAACATAGTTTGAATGACCGCCTCAGAAAACCCTTTAGCCCTCAAGACGGAAGCTTCAAAAGCCACGCCGTCAAAGACAGCCGGGCTAGGTCCTGGTAGACACAGGGGCCCTGAACGAGGAAGTCTGGGCATTGTGGAAGTAGAATTGGATGCTCTGACGATAGGCCCTGCAGGTCTGAGAACCAGTGCCGTCTGGGCCACGCTGGAGCTATGAGAAGCAGAATTCCTCTTTCTTGCTTGAACTTCCGAAGTACCCTGGGCAGGAGTGACACCGGAGGGAACACGTACGGCAGCCGAAACCTCCACGGCACCGCCAGCACATCCACGAATGCTGCTTGAGGATCCCTCGTCCTTGCTCCGAAGACCGGAACCTTGTGATTGTGTCGAGACGCCATCAGATCTACGTCTGGAAGGCCCCACTTTTCCACTAGGAGTTGAAACACTTCTGGATGGAGGCCCCACTCACCGACATGTACGTCCTGACGACTGAGAAAGTCTGCTTCCCAATTCAGGACTCCCGGAATGAATATTGCCGATATGGCCGGTAGATGGCGTTCCGCCCAATGTAGAATCCGTGAGACTTCCATCATTGCCAAACGGCTTCAAGTGTTGCCTTGATGATTTATGTAAGCCACTGTCGTGGCGTTGTCCGACTGTACTTGAACAGGACGGTTCTGAATTAAATGCTGGGCCAGGTTCAACGCATTGAATACCGCCCGCAATTCGAGAATGTTGATCGAGAGGAGAGATTCCTTCTTGGTCCACCGACCCTGAAGGGAGTGTTGCTTCAGCACCGCTCCCCAACCTCTGAGACTGGCATCTGTCGTCAACAGGACACAGTCGGATATCCAGAAGGGACGGCCCCTGCACAATCGTTGGTCCTGGTGCCACATGTGCAGCGACAGACAGACCTCCGGAGTCAATGAGATCATGTGAGACCTGATCCGGTGAGGTAGGCCGTCCCACTTGGCTAGAATCAGCCTCTGGAGGGGGCGAGAATGAAATTGAGCATACTCCACCATGTCGAATGCTGATACCATGAGGCCCAGCACCTGCATTGCCGAATGTATCGACACTTGCGGACGAGAAAGGAAGCAACGAATCCTGTCCTGAAGCTTCAGGACTTTCTCCTGAGACAAGAACAACCGCTGGTTGTGAGTGTCCAATAGCGCTCCCAGGTGCACCATGCTCTGAGCAGGGACCAGGGAGGATTTCTTCCAGTTGATGAGCTACCCGTGGGCTTGCAGAAACCGGACAGTCATATCCAGATGACTTAGGAGAATCTCTGGGGAATTTGCCAGGATTAACAAGTCGTCCAGATACGGCAGTATCCTGACCCCTTGACGGCGGAGTACCACCGTCATCACCGCCATGACTTTGGTGAAGACTCGCGGAGCCGTAGTTAAACCAAAAGGTAATGCCCGAAACTGGTAATGGAGGTTGCCAATCGCAAACCTCAGGTATTGCTGATGTGACACTGCTATAGGAATATGCAGGTAAGCATCCTGTATGTCCAGGGAGACCATGTAGTCCCCAGGTTCCAAGGCCAGAACTATAGAGCGAAGGGTTTCCATACGGAACTTGGAAACTTTCATAAACCTGTTCAATGCCTTGAGGTTGAGAATGGGCCGGTTTTAAGGGAAAACCTGACCTGCACCCATGCCCCGGTGATCTAGTGGGATCGCCTGTACTGCCACAGTGTCCACCGCCAGCGCGCGCGGCCCGCCTCCCGCGCCGGATCGCGATAAAGTACGGGTCCCGCGAGCGGGACCCACTCACCACCTCCCGAAGCGCGACCACGCGATCCCGGAGAGCCCCCGTCGTGTGTGCCTGACTTTAGAAGAAAACCGGAGCCTCCTGCTGTAGTTACCCGGCAACCAGGGTTTGGGAGTGTACAGCGCCACTGGGGAGGGATGGAGCTGCAGCAGTGAATGTCACTAGACATGTACACACTGCTATAGCCCTTGAAGTCTTTACTTTTCTTCTCAAAAAGCTCTTCTTAGGGCTGCCTGGAGCAGCCCCTGTGTTATGTGCCTGCTATCTGTGGCATCAACTACAAAACTGAGCTCCTGTGCAGGGAGGCGGGGTTATAGAGGAGGCGGCGCTGTGCATTCTGGGAACAGTCAAAGCTTTGAGCCTGTTGGTGCCTCGGATCAAGATCCTTCTCTACACCCCTATGTCTTTCCTTGTGGAGCCCAGTGTACCCCGCAGCAGAAATATATATATTTATATATAATATCATATATATACGTGATGTACTGTATGCGCACTGGTACATCATGATCTATACACTTTTACCTACATATATATTATATCTGTATCAGCAGACTTGGACTGGCCCACAGGAGTCAGGGCCGGCTCAGTCTTTTAGCGCCCCGGGCGTCCATAGGGGGCGTGGCTTCATACAGGGGGCGTGGTCAGTTACAACCCCTGTACAGTAGTAGCGCCGCTGAAATGATGTGCGGTGTGCGATGACGTCATCGCGCACCGCACATCATTACAGAAAAGGTCCTCTCCACGAAGGAAAACTAGACGCTATGCGTCTAGTTCCCTTCGTGGAGAGGACCTTTGCCGGCCTTATATAAACTATTCATAAACAGGTGTAAGATATAATTGAGCAATGTATAATTCCATACTGTCACTTTATATTACTGTATTGTTTTACTGATCCAGGTATTTAAATGATGCATTCGAATAATCACTCTTCCTCCCCAGATCATAGGTAAATATCTGTTCAAGGGTCATTTCATGTGACTCATGTTACATATGAATGTGGCTCACGTTACCAGACATAGGTGGTCATTCCGAGTTGTTCGCTCGCTGCCGATTTTCACAGTGCAGCGATTAAGTAAAAAAATGGCAAAAATGCGCATGCGCATGGGACGCAGTGCGCATGCGCTAAGTACTTTCACACAAAACTTTGTAGATTTACACAAGGTCGAGCAACGTTTTTTCATCGCTCGAGTGATTGTAGTGTGATTGACAGGAAGTGGGTGTTTCTGGGCGGAAACTGGCCATTTTCAGGGAGTGTAGCAGTGGCTCCCGCCTGCTGTGACAGTCTCCGGGCCACACCAGGTACTTAGAAACACAGAATTTGACATAAATAAGGACCACTTTGCCCATCTAGTCTTCTGTAAACACAAGGCACACATTTACACACTAGCGTCTATTTTTTTGTTGGGGGGGGACTGGAGGAACCCCACGCAAGCATGGGGAGAATGTACACCCATGACCTCAGTGCTGTGAGGCAGTAATGCTACCATTACACCATCATTACATACATATGAACAGTTGCTGTGTAGCTGAGTGCAAATTACTGTCCCATGATATCAAACATTCTAAGGTTATATTGGCCTTTATCAGAATCCAGGCCTCTTCATCGTGCATTCCCACAATTCATCCCCTCCCAGTCTGCCCACTCCTTTTAAAAAAAGCAATGTCCCTTCACTCTTACACATCAGCCCCCCAGCATACCCTTTTCCTTTAACACACACCCCTTCTCAATTTGTCAGCTAACTTCCCATGACAGCACCATCCATATCCAATCTACTTTAAACACCAGCACCCCCCTTAATATCCCTTTTCCTTAGCATGCCAGCTAACCCGATATCTGTTCTCCTCTAAACGACCAGCGTCTCATCATCACCAGTTCTGCTTCCCCTGAAAAATGCCAGCAAACTCCCCCGGATGTGCCTTACAATTGCCAGCCGTCTACATCTCTTCTCCTCTATATGCCTTCCCACCAGATAGTATTCATATGACCGGCGGTTAGGAGACCAGCAGTCACATGACCTCCCCCAACATCCTGCCCGCTCACTATCCCGATGGTCGGCATGCTGACCAACAGGGACTATTTCCATTCGTGGGTGGCGAGCACAGCAGGATCACGGTATGCTGCCGGGATCCCGACGTCAGTATTCAATTCATAAACACACCGGCCAGCATAAACATATATATTAGATATACATTATTATTAAATGGATCATCCCTTGTACACCTCAGTAGGCTATCCCCTTCTATGCCCTCTCCTCAATATACCATCCCCCCATACGCCTCCTATGATCTTTATGGCATATTGGGGGACTGCATATTGAAGTTCTATGATCTGCTTATTGTCACCCACCTGCTAAATGTCTCCCCCACTGTGCTCCTGTCACTGACGGCCATACCATAGCAGGCAGGTTAGTTCCTCACCTGCAGGAATGACCATATCAGGCAGCAGCGGCAGCCACTGTAATTGGTGCCGGGGTCCGGCACCGCTAGAATCAAGAAACTACATAAACTACACCTCCCACCAGCCCTTGCTGCAGTGAGCTCCCGGCAGCAAGGGCTGCTGGGAGGTGTAGTTTATGTCGTTTCATGACTGTAGCGCGGTGCCGGACTCCGGCTCCAATTACATTGGCTGCTGCTGCTGCTTTCTATGGTCGTTCCTGGGCGTCAGTGCAGGTGGAGAACTACCGTGTGTGCGTGTGGAAGGGGGGGGGGGGTGTTCGGCGGGAGTGGACAGCTGTTTGCCATTAAAATTCAATCTACCTACTGGCCGCGGGTGGCACAGCTGGGCAGCGCCCCTACTCAGCCCCTACTCCTGGCCAATAGGTAGATACGCCCCTGGGGAGAATGTCAGGGGTCATATGTGACAAGGGGAAATAATAGGGGATGCTGCGATCACTTCTTTACCTGTCTGGTTGTCCTGACAGTTGTTGTTTTTTTAAATTGCACTGTTGTTGTTAGGCTATCTCCTTTCGTTATTCATTATTCTTCTTTGTTCTCTTCTTTTCTTCCTCAGGGCGGCCTTGCTAACCGGTACCTAACCTGCTGCTGGAGCTGCGAGGGGTTAGAGGGGGAAGGAGTTAGCTGTTAACTGTTTTAGCACTTTATGACTCTTCAAAATTGATTGAAATCAATTCCTTTTGAGTTTCTATTTTTTTTTTTTAAATCCCTTATTTACTAAAAATCAATTTTGTATTCGATTATCAAATCGAATTTGGGCGATATTGGGAAGGGATTTTGAGTAGAGATGTACACTTGAAATTTTTCGGGTTTTGTGTTTTGGTTTTGGGTTCGGTTCCGCGGCGGTGTTTTGGGTTCGACCGCGTTTTGGCAAAACCTCACCGAATTTTTTTTGTCGGATTCGGGTGTGTTTTGGATTCGGGTGTTTTTTTCAAAAAACACTAAAAAACTGCTTAAATCATAGAATTTGGGGGTCATTTTGATCCCAAAGTATTATTAACCTCAAAAACCATAATTTCCACTCATTTTCAGTCTATTCTGAATACCTCACACCTCACAATATTATTTTTAGTCCTAAAATTTGCACCGAGGTCGCTGGATGACTAAGCTAAGCGACCCTAGTGGCCGACACAAACACCGGGCCCATCTAGGAGTGGCACTGCAGTGTCACGCAGGATGGCCCTTCCAAAAACACTCCCCAAACAGCACATGACGCAAAGAAAAAAAGAGGCGCAATGAGGTAGCTGTGTGAGTAAGATAAGCGACCCTAGTGGCCGACACAAACACCGGGCCCATCTAGGAGTGGCACTGCAGTGTCACGCAGGATGGCCCTTCCAAAAAACACTCCCCAAACAGCACATGACGCAAAGAAAAAAAGAGGCGCAATGAGGTAGCTGTGTGAGTAAGATAAGCGACCCTAGTGGCCGACACAAACACCGGGCCCATCTAGGAGTGGCACTGCAGTGTCACGCAGGATGGCCCTTCCAAAAAACACTCCCCAAACAGCACATGACGCAAAGAAAAAAAGAGGCGCAATGAGGTAGCTGTGTGAGTAAGATAAGCGACCCTAGTGGCCGACACAAACACCGGGCCCATCTAGGAGTGGCACTGCAGTGTCACGCAGGATGGCCCTTCCAAAAAACACTCCCCAAACAGCACATGACGCAAAGAAAAAAAGAGGCGCAATGAGGTAGCTGTGTGAGTAAGATAAGCGACCCTAGTGGCCGACACAAACACCTGGCCCATCTAGGAGTGGCACTGCAGTGTCACGCAGGATGGCCCTTCCAAAAAACACTCCCCAAACAGCACATGACGCAAAGAAAAAAAGAGGCGCAATGAGGTAGCTGTGTGAGTAAGATAAGTGACCCTAGTGGCCGACACAAACACCAGGCCCATCTAGGAGTGGCACTGCAGTGTCACGCAGGATGGCCCTTCCAAAAAACACTCCCCAAACAGCACATGACGCAAAGAAAAAAAGAGGCGCAATGAGGTAGCTGTGTGAGTAAGATAAGCGACCCTAGTGGCCGACACAAACACCGGGCCCATCTAGGAGTGGCACTGCAGTGTCACGCAGGATGGCCCTTCCAAAAAACACTCCCCAAACAGCACATGACGCAAAGAAAAATTAAAGAAAAAAGAGGTGCAAGATGGAATTGTCCTTGGGCCCTCTCACCCACCCTTATGTTGTATAAACAGGACATGCACACTTTAACCAACCCATCATTTCAGTGACAGGGTCTGCCACACGACTGTGACTGAAATGACGGGTTGGTTTGGACCCCCACCAAAAAAGAAGCAATTAATCTCTCCTTGCACAAACTGGCTCTACAGAGGCAAGATGTCCACCTCATCATCATCCTCCGATATATCACCGTGTACATCCCCCTCCTCACAGATTATCAATTCATCCCCACTGGAATCCACCATCTCAGCTCCCTGTGTACTTTGTGGAGGCAATTGCTGCTGGTCAATGTCTCCACGGAGGAATTGATTATAATTCATTTTAATGAACATCATCTTCTCCACATTTTCTGGAAGTAACCTCGTACGCCGATTGCTGACAAGGTGAGCGGCGGCACTAAACACTCTTTCGGAGTACACACTTGTGGGAGGGCAACTTAGGTAGAATAAAGCCAGTTTGTGCAAGGGCCTCCAAATTGCCTCTTTTTCCTGCCAGTATACGTACGGACTGTGTGACGTGCCTACTTGGATGCGGTCACTTATATAATCCTCCACCATTCTTTCAATGGGGAGAGAATCATATGCAGTGACAGTAGACGACATGTCCGTAATCGTTGACAGGTCCTTCAGTCCGGACCAGATGTCAGCATCAGCAGTCGCTCCAGACTGCCCTGCATCACCGCCAGCGGGTGGGCTCGGAATTCTGAGCCTTTTCCTCGCACCCCCAGTAGCGGGAGAATGTGAAGGAGGAGATGTTGACAGGTCGCGTTCCGCTTGACTTGACAATTTTCTCACCAGCAGGTCTTTGAACCCCAGCAGACTTGTGTCTGCCGGAAAGAGAGATCCAAGGTAGGTTTTAAATCTAGGATCGAGCACGGTGGCCAAAATGTAGTGCTCTGATTTCAACAGATTGACCACCCGTGAATCCTTGTTAAGCGAATTAAGGGCTCCATCCACAAGTCCCACATGCCTAGCGGAATCGCTCCGTGTTAGCTCCTCCTTCAATGTCTCCAGCTTCTTCTGCAAAAGACTGATGAGGGGAATGACCTGACTCAGGCTGGCAGTGTCTGAACTGACTTCACGTGTGGCAAGTTCAAAGGGCAGCAGAACCTTGCACAACGTTGAAATCATTCTCCACTGCGCTTGAGACAGGTGCATTCCACCTCCTATATCGTGCTGAATTGTATAGGCTTTAATGGCCTTTTGCTGCTCCTCCAACCTCTGAAGCATATATAGGGTTGAATTCCACCTCGTTACCACTTCTTGCTTCAGATGATGGCAGGGCAGGTTCAGGCGTTTTTGGTGTTGCTCCAGTCTTCTGTACGTGGTGCCTGTACGCCGAAAGTGTCCCGCAATTCTTCTGGCCACCGACAGCATCTCTTGCACGCCCCTGTCGTTTTAAAAAAAATTCTGCACCACCAAATTCAAGGTATGTGCAAAACATGGGACGTGCTGGAATTTGCCCAGATTTAATGCACACACAATATTGCTGGCGTTGTCCGATGCCACAAATCCACAGGAGAGTCCAATTGGGGTAAGCCATTCCGCGATGATCTTCCTCAGTTGCCGTAAGAGGTTTTCAGCTGTGTGCGTATTCTGGAAACCGGTGATACAAAGCGTAGCCTGCCTAGGAAAGAGTTGGCGTTTGCGAGATGCTGCTACTGGTGCCGCCGCTGCTGTTCTTGCGGCGGGAGTCCATACATCTACCCAGTGGGCTGTCACAGTCATAGTCCTGACCCTGCCCTGCTCCACTTGTCCACATGTCCGTGGTTAAGTGGACATTGGGTACAGCTGCATTTTTTAGGACACTGGTGACTCTTTTTCTGAGGTCTGTGTACATTTTCGGTATCGCCTGCCTAGAGAAATGGAACCTAGATGGTATTTGGTACCGGGGACACAGTACCTCCAACAAGTCTCTAGTTGGCTCTGCAGTAATGATGGATACCGGAACCACGTTTCTCACCACCCAGGATGCCAAGGCCTCAGTTATCCGCTTTGCAGCAGGATGACTGCTGTGATATTTCATCTTCCTCGCAAAGGACTGTTGGACAGTCAATTGCTTGGTGGAAGTAGTAAAAGTGGTCTTACGATTTCCCCTCTGGGATGACCATCGACTCCCAGCAGCAACAACAGCAGCGCCAGCAGCAGTAGGCGTTACACGCAAGGATGCATCGGAGGAATCCCAGGCAGGAGAGGAATCGTCAGAATTGCCAGTGACATGGCCTGCAGGACTATTGGCATTCCTGGGGAAGGAGGAAATTGACACTGAGGGAGTTGGTGGGGTGGTTTGCGTGAGCTTGGTTACAAGAGGAAGGGATTTACTGGTCAGTGGACTGCTTCCGCTGTCGCCCAAAGTTTTTGAACTTGTCACTGACTTATTATGAATGCGCTGCAGGTGACGTATAAGGGAGGATGTTCCGAGGTGGTTAACGTCCTTACCCCTACTTATTACAGCTTGACAAAGGCAACACACGGCTTGACAAATGTTGTCCGCATTTCTGTTGAAATACTTCCACACCGAAGAGCTGATTTTTTTGGTATTTTCACCAGGCATGTCAACGGCCATATTCCTCCCACGGACAACAGGTGTCTCCCCGGGTGCCTGACTTAAACAAACCACCTCACCATCAGAATCTTCCTTGTCAATTTCCTCCCCAGCGCCAGCAACACCCATATCCTCCTCATCCTGGTGTACTTCAACACTGACATCTTCAATCTGACTACCAGGAACTGGACTGCGGGTGCTCCTTCCAGCACTTGCAGGGGGCGTGCAAATGGTGGAAGGCGCATGCTCTTCACGTCCAGTGTTGGGAAGGTCAGGCATCGCAACCGACACAATTGGACTCTCCTTGTGGATTTGGGATTTCGAAGAACGCACAGTTCTTTGCGGTGCTTTTGCCAGCTTGAGTCTTTTCATTTTTCTAGCGAGAGGCTGAGTGCTTCCATCCTCATGTGAAGCTGAACCACTAGCCATGAACATAGGCCAGGGCCTCAGCCGTTCCTTGCCACTCCGTGTGGTAAATGGCATATTGGCAAGTTTACGCTTCTCCTCCGACAATTTTATTTTAGATTTTGGAGTCCTTTTTTTACTGATATTTGGTGTTTTGGATTTTACATGCTCTGTACTATGACATTGGGCATCGGCCTTGGCAGACGACGTTGCTGGCATTTCATCGTCTCGGCCATGACTAGTGGCAGCAGCTTCAGCACGAGGTGGAAGTGGATCTTGATCTTTCCCTAATTTTGGAACCTCAACATTTTTGTTCTCCATATTTTAATAGGCACAACTAAAAGGCACCTCAGGTAAACAATGGAGATGGATGGATACTAGTATACTTATGGATGGACGAGCGACTGCCGACACAGAGGTAGCTACAGCCGTGGACTACCGTACTGTGTCTGCTGCTAATATAGACTGGATGATAATGAGATGAAATCAATATATATATATATATATATATATAATATCACACTAGTACTGCAGCCGGACAGGTAGATATATTTATTATGTAATGACTGATGACGGACCTGCTGGACACTGTCAGCTCAGCAGCACCGCAGACTGCTACAGTAAGCTACTATAGTAGTATGTATAAAGAAGAAAGAAAAAAAAAACCCACGGGTAGGTGGTATACAATTATGGATGGACGAGCGACTGCCGACACAGAGGTAGCTACAGCCGTGGACTACCGTACTGTGTCTGCTGCTAATATAGACTGGATGATAATAGATGAAATCAATATATATATATATATATATATATAATATCACACTAGTACTGCAGCCGGACAGGTAGATATATTTATTATGTAATGACTGATGACGGACCTGCTGGACACTGTCAGCTCAGCAGCACCGCAGACTGCTACAGTAAGCTACTATAGTAGTATGTATAAAGAAGAAAGAAAGAAAAACCACGGGTAGGTGGTATACAATTATGGATGGACGAGCGACTGCTGACACAGAGGTAGCTACAGCCGGGGACTACCGTACTGTGTCTGCTGCTAATATAGACTGGATGATAATGAGATGAAATCAATATATATACATATAATATCACACTAGTACTGCAGCCGGACAGGTATATATATTTATTATGTAATGACTGATGACGGACCTGCTGGACACTGTCAGCTCAGCAGCACCGCAGACTGCTACAGTAAGCTACTATAGTAGTATGTATAAAGAAGAAATAAAAAAAAAACCACGGGTAGGTGGTATACAATTATGGATGGACGAGCGACTGCCGACACAGAGGTAGCTACAGCCGTGGACTACCGTACTGTGTCTGCTGCTAATATAGACTGGATGATAATGAGATGAAATCAATATATATATATATAATATCACACTAGTACTGCAGCCGGACAGCTAGATATATTTATTATGTAATGACTGATGACGGACCTGCTGGACACTGTCAGCTCAGCAGCACCGCTGACTGCTACAGTAAGCTACTATAGTAGTATGTATAAAGAAGAAAGAAAAAAAAAACCGCGGGTAGGTGGTATACAATTATGGATGGACGAGCGACTGCCGACACAGAGGTAGCTACAGCCGTGGACTACCGTACTGTGTCTGCTGCTAATATAGACTGGATGATAATGAGATGAAATCAATATATATATATAATATCACACTAGTACTGCAGCCGGACAGGTAGATATATTTATTATGTAATGACTGATGACGGACCTGCTGGACACTGTCAGCTCAGCAGCACCGCAGACTGCTACAGTAAGCTACTATAGTAGTATGTATAAAGAAGAAAGAAAAAAAGAAAAAAACACGGGTAGGTGGTATACAATTATGGATGGACGAGCAACTGCCGACACAGAGGTAGCTACAGCCGTGGACTACCGTACTGAGTCTGCTGCTAATATAGACTGGATGATAATGAGATGAAATCAATATATATATATATAATATCACACTAGTACTGCAGCTGGACAGGTAGATATATTTATTATGTAATGACTGATGACTGACCTGCTGGACACTGTCAGCTCAGCAGCACCGCAGACTGCTACAGTAAGCTACTATAGTAGTATGTATAAAGAAGAAAGAAAAAAAAACACGGGTAGGTGGTATACAATTATGGATGGACGAGCGACTGCCGACACAGAGGTAGCTACAGCCGTGGACTACCGTACTGTGTCTGCTGCTAATATAGACTGGATGATAATGAGATGAAATCAATATATATATATATAATATCACTAGTACTGCAGCCGGACAGGTATATATATTTATTATGTAATGACTGATGACGGACCTGCTGGACACTGTCAGCTCAGCAGCACCGCAGACTGCTACAGTAAGCTACTATAGTAGTATGTATAAAGAAGAAGAAAGAAAAAAAAAAAACGGGTAGGTGGTATACAATATTATATATATATTATATACAATTATATATATATATATATATATATATATATATTAAACTGGCGGTGATTATTAAACTGGTGGTCAGGTCACTGGTCACACTATCAGCAACTTGCAAGTAGTACTCCTAAGCAGACAATCACAATATATATTATACTGGTGGTCAGTGTGGTCACAATGGCAGTGTGGCACTCTGGCAGCAAAAGTGTGCACTGTACGTTATATGTACTCCTGAGTCCTGCTCTCAGACTCTAACTGCTCCCCACTGTCAGTGTCTCCCCCACAAGTCAGATATACATTATACAGTCACACTGTCTATCTATCACTTCAGCAAGTAGTAGTACTCCTCCTAATGCTCCCCAAAATTACTACTGTGTCTCTCTCTACTCTAGTCTCACTCTCTTCTCTATAAACGGAGAGGACGCCAGCCACGTCCTCTCCCTATGAATCTCAATGCACGTGTGAAAATGGCGGCGACGCGCGGCTCCTTATATAGAACCCGAGTCTCGCGATAGAATCCGAGCCTCGCGAGAATCCGACAGCGGGATGATGACGTTCGGGCGCGCTCGGGTTAACCGAGCAAGGCGGGAAGATCCGAGTCGCTCGGACCCGTGTAAAAAAACCTGAAGTTCGGGCGGGTTCGGATTCCGAGGAACCGAACCCGCTCATCTCTAATTTTGAGTTGAATTTCTGAAATCCCTTACCAAATCAACAAGAAAAAAAAAGGGGAAGAAAATTGCTGAGCCTGTGTCTACCGAGATGAGCGCCTGAAATTTTTCGGGTTTTGTGTTTTGGTTTTGGGTTCGGTTCCGCGGCCGTGTTTTGGGTTCGAACGCGTTTTGGCAAAACCTCACCGAATTTTTTTTGTCGGATTCGGGTGTGTTTTGGATTCGGGTGTTTTTTTTAAAAAACACTAAAAAACAGCTTAAATCATAGAATTTGGGGGTCATTTTGATCCCAAAGTATTATTAACCTCAAAAACCATAATTTACACTCATTTTCAGTCTATTCTGAATACCTCACACCTCACAATATTATTTTTAGTCCTAAAATTTGCACCGAGGTCGCTGTGTGAGTAAGATAAGCGACCCTAGTGGCCGACACAAACACCGGGCCCATCTAGGAGTGGCACTGCAGTGTCACACAGGATGTCCCTTCCAAAAAACCCTCCCCAAACAGCACATGACGCAAAGAAAAAAAGAGGCGCAATGAGGTAGCTGTGTGAGTAAGATTAGCGACCCTAGTGGCCGACACAAACACCGGGCCCATCTAGGAGTGGCACTGCAGTGTCACGCAGGATGGCCCTTCCAAAAAACCCTCCCCAAACAGCACATGACGCAAAGAAAAAAAGAGGCGCAATGAGGTAGCTGTGTGAGTAAGATTAGCGACCCTAGTGGCCGACACAAACACCGGGCCCATCTAGGAGTGGCACTGCAGTGTCACGCAGGATGTCCCTTCCAAAAAACCCTCCCCAAACAGCACATGACGCAAAGAAAAAAAGAGGCGCAATGAGGTAGCTGTGTGAGTAAGATTAGCGACCCTAGTGGCCGACACAAACACCGGGCCCATCTAGGAGTGGCACTGCAGTGTCACGCAGGATGTCCCTTCCAAAAAACCCTCCCCAAACAGCACATGACGCAAAGAAAAAAAGAGGCGCAATGAGGTAGCTGACTGTGTGAGTAAGATTAGCGACCCTAGTGGCCGACACAAACACCGGGCCCATTTAGGAGTGGCACTGCAGTGTCACGCAGGATGTCCCTTCCAAAAAACCCTCCCCAATCAGCACATGATGCAAAGAAAAAGGTTAGGTGGTATACAATTATGGACGGACTGCCTGCCGAGTGCAGACACAGAGGTAGCCACAGCCGTGAACTACCGTACTGTACTGTGTCTGCTGCTAATATAGACTGGTTGATAAAGAGATGTCGTAGTAGTATGTATGTATAAAGAAGAAAAAAAAACCACGGTTAGGTGGTATACAATTATGGACGGACTGCCTGCCGAGTGCAGACACAGAGGTAGCCACAGCCGTGAACTACCGTACTGTGTCTGCTGCGACTGGATGATAAATGATATAAAAAATATATATATATCACTACTGCAGCCGGACAGGTATATATTATATATTATATAATGACGGACCTGCTGGACACTGTCTGTCAGCAGAATGAGTTTTATTTTTATAGAATAAAAAAAAAAACAACACACAAGTGAAGTCACACGACGAGTGTTTAACTTTTTCAGGCAATCACAATATAAGTATACTACTAACTATACTGGTGGTCAGTGTGGTCAGGTCACTGGTCAGTCACACTGGCAGTGGCACTCCTGCAGCAAAAGTGTGCACTGTTTAATTTTAATATAATATTATGTACTCCTGGCTCCTGCTATAACCTATAACTGGCACTGCAGTGCTCCCCAGTCTCCCCCACAATTATAAGCTGTGTGAGCTGAGCAGTCAGACAGATATATAATATATATAGATGATGCAGCACACTGGGCTGAGCCTGAGCAGTGCACACAGATATGGTATGTGACTGAGTCACTGTGTGTATCGCTTTTTTCAGGCAGAGAACGGATATATTAAATAAACTGCACTGTCTGGTGGTCACTCACTATATAATATTATGTACTCCTGGCTCCTGCTATAACCTATAACTGGCACTGCAGTGCTCCCCAGTCTCCCCCACAATTATAAGCTGTGTGAGCTGAGCAGTCAGACAGATATATAATATATATAGATGATGCAGCACACTGGGCTGAGCCTGAGCAGTGCACACAGATATGGTATGTGACTGAGTCACTGTGTGTATCGCTTTTTTCAGGCAGAGAACGGATATATTAAATAAACTGCACTGTCTGGTGGTCACTCACTAGTAAACTCTCTGCACTCTCTACACTTCTACAGTACTCCTCCTAGTCCTAAGCTCCAGTAAATCTCTCTCTCTTATAATCTAAATGGAGAGGACGCCAGCCACGTCCTCTCACTATCAATCTCAATGCACGTGTGAAAATGGCGGCGACGCGCGGCTCCTTATATAGAATCCGAGTCTCGCGAGAATCCAACAGCGTCATGATGACGTTCGGGCGCGCTCGGGTTAACCGAGCAAGGCGGGAGGATCCGAGTCTGCTCGGACCCGTGAAAAAAACCATGAAGTTCGGGCGGGTTCGGATTCAGAGAAACCGAACCCGCTCATCTCTACAATTAAACTGATCTCATATCCAGAACCCGGAATTAATAATGTCAGAAGTACGTTTGCCTCTATAAGGAGTTGTGTGGACTCCTATAACTAGGTAAATCAGAAAAAAGAATTAATAGAGGCGCTCATTTCATTTTGACATCATGAAGTCCTAAATTCTTTCACAACCAAGGAGTCAGATGAAAAATAGAATAAATATTTATTATCAAAATAAATCAATATAAACACACTTTGTTTATAACAAGCTCATATCTAAAATGCAATACATAATCCCTATCCTCACTAAATTGCCACGTGTGTAAAGATTTAAAGCTCACATAAATTGCATATATTGTTTCAACAGACACTGAGAGCAAAAAGACAAGCTGAATAGATGACGGCAGTCCAAATGTAGCAAGTTGTTACAATGCTTAGAGAACACTGGGGGTCATTCCGAGTTGTTCGCTCGCAAGCTGCTTTTAGCAGCTTTGCACACGCTAAGCCGCCGTCTACTGGGAGTGAATCTTAGCATATTAAAATTGCGAACGAAAGATTAGCAGAATTGCGAATAGACACTTCTTAGCAGTTTCTGAGTAGCTCCAGACTTACTCGGCATCTGCGATCAGTTCAGTGCTTGTCGTTCCTGGTTTGACGTCACAAACACACCCAGCGTTCGCCCAGACACTCCTCCGTTTCTCCAGCCACTCCCGCGTTTTTCCCAGAAACGGTAGCGTTTTTTCACACACTCCCATAAAACGTCCAGTTTCCGCCCAGAAACACCCACTTCCTGTCAATCACATTACGATCACCAGAACGAAGAAAAAAACCTCGTAATGCCGTGAGTAAAATTCCTAACTGCATAGCAAATTTACTTGGCGCAGTCGCACTGCGGACATTGCGCATGCGCATTAGCGACTATTCGCTCCGTTGCGACAAAAAAATAACGAGCGAACAACTCGGAATGACCCCCACTGTTGCCAAGACTGCTGTATAAAGATGTATAGCTGTTGAATGAAACACAGTTGCTAAATGTGAAAAAGAATGCTGAAGGCAATTGTGTGCTCTAAAATATTCGGCTATAGTGTAAGTCGCCTCAGAGTTCAGGAAGCCGGTATATAGGTAGCAATGAAATGTTAAGTTACCTCTCCAATAGGGCTAGTAGACCCGAGCGTCCTCGGGTGAATCCAAAATGCCCAATAAGTTGTAGAGTGGGAGAGTTTGTAGCTGTTTGTCCGTACTGATCAGCATTCCACTGCTGTTTTATTCAGTTTCCCTGGGCGTGCACCGCCCACTGCAATTTTGGGAAAAAGGCAGATATGCGGCTGATTGAATGAAAAGCCGCCACGAGGATCCAGCTGTATGTGGGTCTCCTCCGATGCTCCCTGGACGTGCGCCGTCCGTTGCTGATCAAAGCGAGAGAGGCTGAAGTATTGGCCACGGCAGCCGCACGGAACTCGCGGAACTCACACGTCGGCTAAGTCCTGTGTAAGGACGCGTACCGCTCGCTCCTGTAGCTGGTGGAATAGGGCTGTGAGATGTATCCCAGAGAGTGCGGTCAGTCAGTGAGAGAGGGGGGAGGAGTTCTGACGCGTTTCGTCACGCAACCCGTGACTTTTTCATCTGACTCCTTGGTTGTGAAAGAATTCAGGACTTCATGATGTCAAAATGAAATGAGCGCCTTACCAAATCAAACCTGAAATCCCCATTAAAATCCCAAGCAAAATCGAATGCAAAATCGAACAGAAACTTCCTCATTGCTCCCTATTGGTCCCAATGTCAAACTGCAGCAAGGAAGGCCAATAAGATGTTAGCATGCATAAAACAGGGAATGGAGACAAGGGATGAGAGTGTAGTCCTACCGTTATATAAATCATTGGTACAGCAGCATCTTGAATATTGTGTACAGTTCTGGGCACCACACTATAAAAAAGATATCTTAAAGCTTGAAAGGTTTCAGAGGCGAGTTACAAAATTGATAATGGGGTTAGAGGCACTGGACTATAAGGAAAGGTTTACTAGGTTACATATGTTTACACTAGAAAAGAGGCGTCTAAGAGGAGACATTATTAATATTTACAAATATATAAAGTAGTGATGAGCGGGTTCGGATCCTCGGGATACGAACCCCCCGAACTTCACCCTTTTTTGCACAGGTCCGAGCAGACTCGGATCCTCCCGCCTTGCTCGGTTAACCCGAGCGCGCCCGAACGTCATCATCCCGCGGTCGGATTCTCGCGAGATTCGTATTCTATATAAGGAGCCGCGCGTCACCGCCATTTTTCACTCGTGCATTGGAGATGATCGTGAGAGGACGTGGCTGGCGTCCTCTCAGTTTCTATGTTCAGTGGGCTGCAAATATCTGTGCTCAGTGTGCTGCAAATATCTGTGCTCAGTGTGCTGCAAGTGCAAATATCTACGTTCTCTGCCTGAAAAACGCTCCATATCTGTGCTCAGTGTGCTGCAAATATCTGTGCTCAGTGTGCTAATTGCTTTATTGTGGGGACTGGGGACCAGCAGTATTATATAGTAGGAGGACAGTGCAGAGTTTTGCTGACCAGTGACCACCAGTATTATACGTTCTCTGCCTGAAAAATGCTCCATATCTGTGCTGCATTGTAGTATATAGTAGGAGGACAGTGCAGAATTTTGCTGACCACCAGTATAACTATATATATAGCAGTATGGTACAGTAGTCCACTGCTCTACCTCTGTGTCGTCAAGTATACTATCCCATCCATACCTGTGGTGCATTTCAGTTTTGCACAGTTTGCTGACCACCAGTATATATAATATATAGCAGTATGGTACAGTAGGCCACTGCTCTACCTACCTCTGTGTCGTCAAGTATACTATCCATCCATACCTGTGGTGCATTTCAGTTTTGCACAGTTTGCTAACCACCAGTATATATAATATATAGCAGTACGGTACAGTAGGCCACTGCTCTACCTACCTCTGTGTCGTCAAGTATACTATCCATCCATACCTGTGGTGCATTTCAGTTTTGCACAGTTTGCTGACCACCAGTATATATAATATATAGCAGTACGGTACAGTAGGCCACAGCTCTACCTACCTCTGTGTCGTCAAGTATACTATCCATCCATACCTGTGGTGCATTTCAGTTTTGCACAGTTTGCTGACCACCAGTATATATAATATATAGCAGTACGGTACAGTAGGTCACTGCTCTAACTACCTCTGTGTCGTCAAGTATACTATCCATCCATACCTGTGGTGCATTTCAGTTTTGCACAGTTTGCTGACCACCAGTATATATAATATATAGCAGTACGGTACAGTAGGCCACTGCTCTACCTACCTCTGTGTCGTCAAGTATACTATCCATCCATACCTGTGGTGCATTTCAGTTTTGCACAGTTTGCTGACCACCAGTATATATAATATATAGCAGTACGGTACAGTAGGCCACTGCTCTACCTACCTCTGTGTCGTCAAGTATACTATCCATCCATACCTGTGGTGCATTTCAGTTTTGCACAGTTTGCTGACCACCAGTATATATAATATATAGCAGTACGGTACAGTAGGCCACTGCTCTACCTACCTCTGTGTCGTCAAGTATACTATCCATCCATACCTGTGGTGCATTTCAGTTTTGCACAGTTTGCTGACCACCAGTATATATAATATATAGCAGTACGGTACAGTAGGCCACTGCTCTACCTACCTCTGTGTCGTCAAGTATACTATCCATCCATACCTGTGGTGCATTTCAGTTTTGCACAATTTGCTGACCACCAGTATATATAATATAAAGCAGTACGGTACAGTAGGCCACTGCTCTACCTACCTCTGTGTCGTCAAGTATACTATCCATCCATACCTGTGGTGCATTTCAGTTTGGCACAGTTTGCTGACCACCAGTATATATAATATATAGCAGTACGATACAGTAGGCCACTGCTCTACCTACCTCTGTGTCGTCAAGTATACTATCCATCCATACCTATGGTGCATTTCAGTTTTGCACAGTTTGCTGACCACCAGTATATATAATATATAGCAGTACGGTACAGTAGGCCACTGCTCTACCTACCTCTGTGTCGTCAAGTATACTACCCATCCATACCTGTGGTGCATTTCAGTTTTGCACAGTTTGCTGACCACCAGTATATATAATATATAGCAGTACGGTACAGTAGGCCACTGCTCTACCTACCTCTGTGTCGTCAAGTATACTATCCATCCATACCTGTGGTGCATTTCAGTTTTGCAGTTTGCTGACCACCAGTATATATAATATATAGCAGTACGGTACAGTAGGCCACTGCTCTACCTACCTCTGTGTCGTCAAGTATACTATCCATCCATACCTGTGGTGCATTTCAGTTTTGCACAGTTTGCTGACCACCAGTATATATAATATATAGCAGTACGGTACAGTAGGCCACTGCTCTACCTACCTCTGTGTCGTCAAGTATACTATCCATCCATACCTGTGGTGCATTTCAGTTTTTGTGCGCAGTATATATAGTAGTAGGCCATTACTATTGATAAATATATTACTGGCATATAATTCCACATATTAAAAAATGGAGAACAAAAATGTGGAGGGTAAAATAGGGAAAGATCAAGATCCACTTCCACCTCATGCTGAAGCTGCTGCCACTAGTCATGGCCGAGACGATGAAATGCCATCAACGTCGTCTGCCAAGGCCGATGCCCAATGTCATAGTAGAGAGGATGTAAAATCCAAAAAACAAAAGTTCAGTAAAATGACCCAAAAATCAAAATTAAAATCGTCTGAGGAGAAGCGTAAACTTGCCAATATGCCATTTACGACACGGAGTGGCAAGGAACGGCTGAGGCCCTCTCCTATGTTCCTCATGACTAGTGGGTCAGCTTCACATGACGATGGAAGCACTCATCCTCCTGCTAGAAAACTTAAAAGACTTAAGATGGCAAAAGCACAGCAAAGAACTGTGCGTTCTTCTAAATCACAAATCCCCAAGGAGAGTCCAATTGTGTCGGTTGCGATGCCTGACCTTCCCAACACTGGACGGGAAGAGGTGGCGCCTTCCACCATTTGCACGCCCCCTGCAAGTGCTGGAAGGAGCACCCGCAGTCCAGTTCCTGATAGTCAAATTGAAGATGTCACTGTTGAAGTACACCAGAATGAGGATATGGGTGTTGCTGGCGCTGGGGAGGAAATTGACAAGGAGGATTCTGATGGTAAGGTGGTTTGTTTAAGTCAGGCACCCGGGGAGACACCTGTTGTCCATGGGACGAATATGACCATTGACATGCCTGGTCAAAATACAAAAAAAATCACCTCTTCGGTGTGGAATTATTTCAACAGAAATGCGGACAACTGGTGTCAAGCCGTGTGTTGCCTTTGTCAAGCTGTAATAAGTAGGAGTAAGGACGTTAACCACCTAGGAACATCCTCCCTTATACGTCACCTGGAGCGCATTCATCAGAAGTCATTGACAAGTTCAAAAACTTTGGGTGACAGCGGAAGCAGTCCACTGCCAACTAAATCCCTTCCTCTTGTAACCAAGCTCCTGCAAACCACACCACCAACTCCCTCAGTGTCAATTTCCTCCATAGACAGGAAAGCCAATAGTCCTGCAGGCCATGTCACTGTCAAGTCTGACGAGTCCTCTCCTGCCTGGGATTCCTCCGATGCATCCTTGAGTGTAACGCCTACTGCTGGCGCTGCTGTTGTTGCTGCTGGGAGTCGATCGTCATCCCAGAGGGGAAGTCGGAAGACCACTTGTACTACTTCCAGTAAGCAATTGACTGTCCAACAGTCCTTTGCGAGGAAAATGAAATATCACAGCAGTCATCCTGCTGCAAAGCGGATAACTCAGGCCTTGGCAGCCTGGGTGGTGAGAAACGTGTTTCCGGTATCCACCGTTAATTCACAGGGAACTAGAGAATTGATTGAGGTACTGTGTCCCCGGTACCAAATACCATCTAGGTTCCATTTCTCTAGGCAGGCGATACCGAAAATGTACACAGACGTCAGAAAAAGAGTCACCAGTGTCCTAAAAAATGCAGTTGTACCCAATGTCCACTTAACCACGGACATGTGGACAAGTGGAGCAGGGCAGACTCAGGACTATATGACTGTGACAGCCCACTGGTTAGATGTATTGCCTCCCGCAGCAAGAACAGCAGCGGCGGCACCAGTAGCAGCATCTCGCAAACGCCAACTCGTTCCTAGGCAGACTACGCTTTGTATCACCGCTTTCCATAAAAGGCACACAGCTGAAAACCTCTTACGGAAACTGAGGAACATCATCGCAGAATGGCTTACCCCAATTGGACTCTCCTGGGGATTTGTGACATCGGACAACGCCACCAATATTGTGCGTGCATTACATCTGGGCAAATTCCAGCACGTCCCATGTTTTGCACATACATTGAATTTGGTGGTGCAGAATTATTTAAAAAAATGACAGGGGCGTGCAAGAGATGCTGTCGGTGGCCCGAAGAATTGCGGGCCACTTTCGGAATTCAGCCACCGCGTGCCGAAGACTGGAGCACCAGCAAACACTCCTGAACCTGCCCTGCCATCATCTGAAGCAAGAGGTGGTAATGAGGTGGAATTCAACCCTCTATATGCTTCAGAGGATGGAGGAGCAGCAAAAGGCCATTCAAGCCTATACAGCTACCTATGATATAGGCAAAGGAGGGGGAATGCACCTGACTCAAGCGCAGTGGAGAATGATTTCAACGTTGTGCAAGGTTCTGCAACCCTTTGAACTTGGCACACGTGAAGTCAGTTCAGACACTGCCAGCCTGAGTCAGGTCATTCCCCTCATCAGGCTTTTGCAGAAGAAGCTGGAGAGATTGAAGGAGGAGCTAAAACAGAGTGATTCCGCTAGGCATGTGGGACTTGTGGATGGAGCCCTTAATTCGCTTAACCAGGATTCACTGGTGGTCAATCTGTTGAAATCAGAGCACTACATTTTGGCCACCGTGCTCGATCCTAGATTTAAAACCTACGTTGTATCTCTTTCCGGCAGACACAAGTCTGCAGAGGTTCAAAGACCTGCTGGTGAGAAAATTGTCAAGTCAAGCGGAACGTGACCCGTCAACAGCTCCTCCTTCACATTCTCCCGCTACTGGGGCTGCGAGGAAAAGGCTCAGAATTCCGAGCCCACCCGCTGGCGGTGATGCAGGGCAGTCAGGAGCAAGTGCTGACATCTGGTCCGGACTGAAGGACCTGCCAACGATTACTGACATGTCGTCTGCTGTCACTGCATATGATTCTGTCACCATTGAAAGAATGGTGGAGGATTATATGAGTGACAGCATCCAAGTAGGCACGTCAGACAGTCCGTACGTATACTGGCAGGAAAAAGAGGCAATTTGGAGGCCCTTGCACAAACTGGCTTTATTTTACCTAAGTTGCCCCCCCTCCAGTGTGTACTCCGAAAGAGTGTTTAGTGCAGCTGCTCACCTTTTCAGCAATCGGCGTACGAGGTTACTTCCAGAAAATGTGGAGAAGATGATGTTTATCAAAATGAATTATAATCAATTCCTCCGTGGAGACATTCACCAGCAATTGCCTCCAGAAAGTACACAGGGACCTGAGATGGTGGATTCCAGTGGAGACGAATTAATAATCTATGAGGAGGGGGATGTACACAGTGAAAGGGGTGAGGAATCGGACGATGAGGAGGAGGTGGACATCTTGCCTCTGTAGAGCCAGTTTGTGCAAGGAGAGATTGATTGCTTCTTTTTTGGTGGGGGCCCAAACCAACCAGTCATTTCAGTCACAGTTGTGTGGCAGACCCTATCGCTGAAATTATGGGTTTGTTAAAGTGTGCATGTCCTGTTTATACAACATAAGGGTGGGTGGGAGGGCCCAAGGACAATTCCATATTGCACCTCCTTTTTTCGTTCATTTTTCTTTGCATCATGTGCTGTTTGGGGACTATTTTTGGAAGTACCATCCTGTCTGACACTGCAGTGCCACTCCTAGATGGGCCAGGTGTTTGTGTCGGCCACTTGGGTCGCTTAGCTTAGTCACACAGCTACCTCATTGCGCCTCTTTTTTTCTTTGCATCATGTGCTGTTTGGGGACTATTTTTTGGAAGTGCCATCCTGTCTGACACTGCAGTGCCACTCCTAGATGGGCCAGGTGTTTGTGTCGGCCACTTGGGTCGCTTAGCTTAGTCATCCAGCGACCTCGGTGCAAATTTTAGGACTAAAAATAATATTGTGAGGTGTGAGGTGTTCAGAATAGACTGGAAATGAGTAGAAATTATGGTTATTGAGGTTAATAATACTATGGGATCAAAATGACCCCCAAATTCTATGATTTAAGCTGTTTTTGAGGGTTTTTTGTAAAAAAAACACCCGAATCCAAAACACACCCGAATCCGACAAAAAAATTTCAGGGAGGTTTTGCCAAAACGCGTCCGAATCCAAAACACGGCCGCGGTACCGAATCCAAAACCAAAACACAAAACCCGAAAAATTTCCGGTGCACATCACTAATATAAAGAGACAATATTATCAGGTGATTTGTTTATTGAAAGATCTCTTCACAGGACACGAGGACACCCTCTGAGGTTAGAGGAGAGAAAATGTCATACCTAATGAAGGAGGGGGTTCTACACAGTAAGGGCAGTAAGGATTTGAAATTCTCTTCCAGAGAAGGTAGTAATGGCGAACTCAGTCAATGTGTTTTTAAAATGGATTAGATATATTTCTAACTGAAAAAGATATCCAAGGATATAGCATTTAAAATAAATGTACTTTAGTAAAAGTATGCATAATAGTTGTCAACTAGAATAAAAACAGTTTTCCTTTGAGTCATTATGGTGGTTACATACAGAATGGTGTAGGATCTTTTATACAGGTTGAACTAGATGGACAACTTGTCTTTTATCAACCTCATTAACTATGTTACTTTCTTACTATGTATCACATGCACACTAATTAATGGGGAAGCTCTCTCTTTACACTCTTTTATACATGAAAAGTGATGATTTTTCTTTTAAATACTTACAGCTGAAATAGTTGACAATATGCTTAGCCCTAATCTGCCTTCCTGTCTGCCTTCCACTTTCTGTGCACACAAAGGGGGTAATGCAGATCTGATCGCTGTTGTGTGTTTTCGTACAGTGGGTGATCAGATCCGAACTACGCGTGCGTATGCACCGCACTGCGCCAGTGCGTCGCGCGGATGCAATGGGCATCGGCACCCTGCAACGGGATGGTGCGAAGAATCCATTCGCACTGGCGTTCGCAAGGAGATTGACACGAAGAGGCCATTTGTGGGTGGCAACTGACCGTTTACAGGGAGGGTCCAGAAAAACGCAGACGGGATCAAGCATTTTCAGGGAGGGTGTTTGACGTCAGATCGAGCCCCGATCAGCCTGCTCTCATCGCACGGGAAGGGTAAGTCCTGGGCTGCACAGAGACTGCACAAAATCAGTTTGCATTGATTGATCACATGCGATCGCACACCTGCACAGCGAAAAAACACTCCCCCTGTAGGCGGTGACTATCTGATCGCAGGACGGCAAAGATCGCTGCCCAGTGATCAGATCTGAATTAGGCCCATAGTCAGTTGTTGATAAAAAAAAATCCCTCTTCCTGCTCCCTGTTTTTTGCATAATCTGGGGGGAGTTTGTTTATTTAATGCACAATTATGCAATAGATGGCAGCAGAGCACAATAGCAAACATTTTTGCCAAATTACATAAAAATATGCATTCGAATTCTGTCATCGATTGGGTGGCTATATGTGCCTCTTTATACTTATGCTCAGCAGAAGTATGTGGATTTGACAATGCAGTAAGAAGCCAAGAGCAACAGCCATAGCCTAAATAACCTTTTTTGGTGGTAGGGGAACAAATTATAACAATATAGTATCAATTACTATTAGCTGCTTTATTAGCACATACTGGTATCTTACACAACAATCATCCTTCTGGCATTTGTCCCACAGACAGGGATGAATTGCTGAGGATGTAGGCATCATGGTTGAATCAGGATAGCCAGTTACAACACTCATGATTTAAAATGTATATATGTTTTCCATCCAAATTGCCCAATTTTGTGCTCTGGTATTACCTATTGCACATTAATGGAATAAGGACCTAATTCAGACCTGATCACAGCAGCAAATTTGTTAGCTAATGGGCAAAACCACATGCACTGCAGGTGAGGCAGATATAACATTTGCAGAGAGAGTTAGATTTGGGTGGGTTATATTGTTTCTGTGCAGGGTAAATAGTACTGGCTGCTTTATTTTTACACTGCAATTTAGATTGCAGTTTGAACACACCCCACCTAAATCTAACTCTCTCTGAACATCAGAGGGGTAACAAGGGTTTTCAGAGCCCAGGACAAGATTATGAATGCCCCCCCTCCCCTCCCCATAGGCGCACGGCCAAAAAATGGGCATGGTCACGCACCAGAGGGGGCTTGGCCACTGAAAATGGGGCGTGCCGACATACAGGGCTGGTGCAAGGTTTCTCTACACCCTAGGCATAGCTTCAGCCTCCCCACCCCCACCCCATTGGCTACCACGGGAAAAAATAAAACACATTGGCATCCACAGGAAAAATAATAACAAACAGATTCGCCCCTTTCAGGAAAAAAGAAAAAAAAAACACTTTGGCCTCCACAGGGTAAAAAAAACACACATTTGCCCCGACAGAACCCGCCCCCCCCCCCCCACACACACACACACACACACACAATGCTCCCCAGTACATAATTTGCATTTACATAATTATTTTTGACAGAAATGCAAATGAATGTGCTCCTGCTAAGTACAAAGGGAAAATGTGATGGCTTCTCCTATATATGGGAAAGACCCCTAAGTATGCTAACCCTGTCCCCTCCCCTAGCTGCAGCCTAACCTTCCCTTCCTGCAGTCTAACCCTAACACCCTCCCTCAGCCTAACTCTAACCCTCCCCAGCATACTTACATTCAGTAGGCTGTCTCTTGGGATTCCGGCATTGGTATTCTGAGCTTTGTCGGGCAGCATGTTTTTAGTGTGTGCAGTTAGATTTCAGTCCTACTATAAAGCAAACTGACAAATATTCCAATTCAAAAACAAAAAATGACAAAAATTCCAAGGAGCAGGTACGGATGTCTTGTTCATCCATACACTATATAGCTTGTGATATACTATGTTGGTTCATTAATAAACAGTTTTTATGTTGCAAATATAGGGAAAATGTGGCACACCCAGCCAATGTGTAACTACAAGCAGGGGTGTATCTAGGGTTCCGAGCGCCCCTGGCAAAGTCAGGGGCAGGCCACACACACATTTGAAATGAGGGAGCAGTGTCAAAAAAGGAATGTACCTTGTGGGGAAGGGGCGTGGCCACACAATAGTACTTCCAATTCAGATTATGCCACACAGTATCACATTACACCGCACAGTAGTGTCCATTACTCACATTACAACGCACAGTAGTGTCTCTTATTCACGTTACGCCACACAGTCATACCCCTATAGAAAACACAGTCTATAAAGGGCATATGGGGAATGCAAATAGAAAATGGAAATGTGGACCAGTGCTAATAAATATATTCATAATTTTATATTGGGAATGCAGTCAAACCACATTTTCCATTAGTATATCTGATCCTGCCGATAGGCACACACATATACTCTTACATACATAGTCACGCACAAAACACATACATATGATATACAGTACAGTCACACATGCACTATACATACCCTCCAACATTTGACACATAAAAATCAGTACAAATTAGAAAAGGGGGTGTGGCCATGGGTTTCCTGAACTTTCAATGTTAGTTTGGAGAGCCAAAAATCGGTACAGACCATAAAAATAGGTACTGTACCTTTTAAAAAGGTACAATTGGAGGGTATGAGTATATACAAATACAGTCACATACATACTGTGTATAGTTACACACTTATTCACTTACATAGTCACACACTAAAACACACAAAAATACAGTAGATACACACACAAACATACATTCATACATACATAGTCACACACATACATAAATTCAGTCACAGACACACATACAGCCAGACTATATAGTATCCCCCCCACTCCCCCACATTACAGACAGGGTACGCTGACTGCACGTACTTTAGTAGCTCATTGTCCTCTCTCCCTCTCCTCCATGCTGCTGGGCTGCCTGGCAGTGAGTGTCATGTAGTCCCAATTCCGTGCTTCCACTCCATCCACGTCCCTGGCCCAAAGCAGGGCAGTGCAGTCCTATGCATTGACCCCCATCCCCCCGATAATCCGTCTCTGACTGTACCTGGTAACTGTCTGTCACTGCTGGCGCCAGTGTCCAGCGACACAGCTCAGCACTAGTGATCAATCAGACTCAAAGTAAACTACAGCTCCTAGCAGCCCTTGGTGCCGGGAGCTCTCAGCAACAAGGGCTGCTGGGAGCTGTAGTTTATGTTGAGTCTGATTACAAGCGAGGTGCAGTGCGCTGCTGCCGGACACTGGTGCCAGCACTAACAGACAGTCACCAAGTCTATCAGTACCACTTGGTTCTACCCCCTGGCCATGGATGGCACAGCCGGACGGCACCCCCTCCTTGCCTGGCGCCTCTGGCGAGTGCCATCCTGGCCAATAGGTAGATACACCCCTGACTACAAGTCCAAACGTGTCCTGCCAAAAAGAAACAGGGCATACTGGTAAATGTAGTTTCACACCAGCTACAGGTGACACTTCACTACCAACTTGCAAGGAGGAGGAACTGTCAGCCATAGAAGCAATCAGTCGGTATCCATCACAGCCTATGGACCTACAGGGCTTCCGTAGCTCTGCAGGACAAAAAAAAAAAGTCTGGGGGGCATGGCTTGGCAACCATATAGTAGTCATGGGCAAAATGATTCACTGAACTGAGTTGAGACACATGACTCAGTTCAGTGAAGTGTCTCGAGTCAGTGTCTCGGCACATGAGTCATGACTCATTTGTACTGGAATGTGTTGCAGAGACTGCACATGAATCAGTGAGTTGCCAGTGCTGGCAGATCAGTGCTGGACTCATGGAGGGAGTTATTCAGCTGCAGTGAATGTGCAGTGTATCTGGGGGAGGCAGCTGCTTATGCACTGATTGTTAATAATATATTAACATAGATTCAGTGTTATGTTGATATATTATTTAATAACCACTTATTGCATACTAGTTACAGAATATGCACATTACTTCTGGTTGAGGAGAGAAACCTTAACAGCCATGAAACACATCATTCAGTCTGTAACTAAACCAAAAAAAACATTTTTTTTTTTACTTTGCATACTTTGCTAATTGGTTATTTCAGGTGGGCTTGGATTTATTATATTATCCACTATCTAGCCTCCAGGGAGTTTGCCACCCACAATCACACTGAGCAGGATCAGTGAGTTGAGAACACTGTACCACAGGGGCTCCACCTCCTGCAGGCTTATGCTGCATGAATCAGATCCATCCACTGAGTCACTGAGTCTACACAGTGTACAACTGTCTCAACTCACTGGCAGACTCAGGGTGAATCATGATTCATGACATGGATCAGGCACAGCAGCACAGCACTCACTGACTGGTGAGTCGTGATTACTCCCTCCCCCCTCCCACTGGGTGTCACCTGGTATAGCCTCTGGCCAATCACAGCTAAAGACACTCAGCAGAACACACTGACTGAAGGACACACTGAGTTTCCTCCCTCTGAGAGAGGCTGATGCTGCAGCTGTCTCGACTCATTAAACAGTGAGTGACTCGAATCATTCATACTTCCTGATGATTCGAGTCACTGTGTTAAGACAGTGAGTCAGTAGCCATCTCTACCATATAGGCAGGTTGCATGTTACAGGAGCTTTGGGCCAGAACCAGCTTTTAATTACTGTGACTGGTGACATCCATGGCCAGAAGTGCCCTACACTACCAGCACAATACCTGGATCCAGTGGGCTGCCAGCGGGAGGAGATCGCGGAGTCGGGAGTGACTTTAGGTTGCTCTGCGGGTTGCGGCCCTCCCTCCCATCGCCTGCCAGGATCTGCACTCCCAATGGTCTCCGGCCATCCCTGACAACGTGTCCTGGCTATAGGCGGCACTCACTCGGACGCTGGCGGATATACTGCCGCTCGGATTCTCCCTCCCTGCCCTAGCACCTGCAGCATCTGGGCTCCGCTTTTTGCCACTTAGCGCTGCTCTTCTGAGTCCGGTGGCACCCGCCATCTTGGAGGAGCGAGACTCCGGAGTGAGGGGACCCGGAGTAGTTCTCGGCCGGCTGGCAGCATAATGCGGGCTTGCTCTGTGGGGCCCTGCTGCCCGGGAGCTGCCTGCTGATCTGGATGCTGGGCTGCTAAACAGCTTTTGGCCTGGGAGATATAAGCTAACAGAGTTCCCTGTCGGAGGGGGAAGAGCTGATCAGGCTGCCAGCATTCCTTCTCCCTCCCAGCTTCCCAATAATCCCCTGTCTCCTCTACTGCTCAGCATAACTCCCTCAGACCTCACCCTGTGTGTGCAGTGAGGATTCCCTTCTTTCCCCTTCCATAATTATCTGCCGTTTATTAGTTCTGGAGGCGGAGACCCCTTATAGGACACTGCAGTGGTAACTGCCAATAATTTTGTGTATAGGGCTGATGCTCCTTTCGTTAATCCATTAAGTCTGTGCACTTGCAGTTAGGGTATAACTATATAGTGAGCTGGAGGACGGAGACAGGTGTCTCCTTGGATAACTCCTAATTGCCATAGCCTCGTTCGCACCACCTTGCAGTTTGCTGAGTGGCGGCAGTCTCATTGCGGGATATAGTGAGGGCCCAGCAGAGGAGATTGCTGTGTGCTATATGATGTAGACTTGTGCATTTAATATGCTCCCCTCCTTCGTTCCTGTGTGCTTAGAAGAATATTTACCTCCATATCAACCTGTCTGAGAACCTCTGGTTCCCTTGCATTTCTATATCTACTTGCCAACCTAACAGGCCCTGATTCCGGGACATCAGGACATGCTGACTAAACATCAGAAGGATTTGACCTCTGTCCCTACAGCAAATTTTTTTCAAACACTCCCCCTCCCCCCCTGTGTGCAGACCACTAAAAATGTAGGGATGGATGATACCAGACTGAAAATGTCTCTGGACAGGGATACACCCGCAGGTCCCAAGGGCTTGGATACCGATGCCAAGCGAGATATGGGTGATGACGCCCTGCTTACACTAGGCTCAATAAAAAAACTGCTGGCATCCTTCAAGACTGAGATAGAGGCTGATTTTACAGCAGCGCTGCAGACATGTCAACAATAAGTGGATGTGCCGGGGCAGCGTACGGACCATCTCGAAAACAAACTGGTTGAGGTTGTCAAATCTCATAACAAACTCATCATTCGGTGTGAAGAATTACAATCTGAAGTCTCGGACCTGAGGTGGAAAATGTGCGACCTGGGGGACATGTCACGTCAAAACAACATCAAAATTCAGGGTATTCCTGAAGAAGTCTCCAATTCAAACCTGACGCAATTCGTGATGGACTTGTTCATGAAGCTGCCCCCTACCGTCTCTGTAAACAACTTTATTTTAGACCGTATTCACCGCCTGCTGAAGCGAAATATGCACTGAAACACGTTCCCCGGGACACCTTAATTCGTCTACACTATTTCCACATCAAGAAGCGGATTCTTCGGGTAGCCGTGCCCTTGATCACTTCGTCTCCAATTTTGGGGGATCTTCAGCTGTTCAGTAACCTTTCAGCATCCACACTGGCCATGCAGAGGTCCTTCTATCCTGTAACTAAAGTTCTCCCGACGGGCGGATATTCAGTACAAATGAGGGTTCCCCACAAAGCTTCTAATACGGCAAAATGGTTCTACATCTGTGGTTGCCATGTCTGAAGCAGCGTTGAAACTCCTTGTTGCATGGAATATCACTGATGCTTCCGGTGAGGTTCCCCGACACTCTCAATTGGCCCAGGATTGGGCGAAAGCAGGAAGTCCGTATTGACTTTGACTTTGTCTCCGCTGTAGCAGGTCATATAGTCATTTATAGACGCTGTCAGTACCTATAGGTATTGCGCAGACTGTTTATTTTTCCTCTTTGCAGCTGGACATTATCTTTATTTTCTCATATGACAGATAATGGTTAGCCGAAGCTAGTTGTGTTTTTTGTTGGTTCAGGGGAGTGTGGCCGTCCTGGAATTTGGAGTGCGTGATGCCTCGTAGGTTGGTTGTGCTCGCCTGGACGGACCTTTAGTTTGATCTTCACTACATAGCCTACCTCTGCTGGGCTGCAACAGTTTGCTGTTATTTCCTTGCATATACTATGTGATCTGTTGTCATTTTCATTGTTACTGGATATGCAAAGATGGGCTAGTTTGTATGTTTCTATATTGAAGACAGGTTTCTATGTTAACAACTCTGACTTATCAGAGGACGAAGGAGGGCGAGTAGTCTCGCCACAACTTCGATGTGTTGCGTTCTTGGGCAACCCAAACTGGCATCCTTGTGGTGCCTCTCCTTCACTCATTTCTGTCCCTTTCCTACTATGCCCTTTTCTGGTACTCTTTTCTATTTATTTTTTCTCTTTCCTGGGTCTTGGAACATAAATATAACATTAGTGGCAAATTTCTGACATTGTGGTTTTCTATATATAGCACTCCTTTCACTTTATGGTTAATGTTTTATCGGTAAATGTCAAGGGTTTGAACTCTCCCAATAAGCGCAGCCTGGCTCTTAATTACTTATCCAAATGTAAGGCCCATCTAGTAGCTGTGCAGGAAACACATTTCTCATGCACGTCTCCGCCCTCGTTTACCAATGGTAGATTCCCACGCTGCTACATAGCTAGCAGACCCTCAAAAAAAGTAGGTGTGGCGATGTTAATTTCCCACTCATGTGATTTCATTCTTGGCAAACAGGTCTCAGATCAGGAGGACAGGTATTTGATCCTCATCAGCAAATTGGAAGCAAACCAGTTACTTTGGTGGTGCTTTATGCTCCCAATTCTAGGCAAATTAATTTTATTACAAAATTATGTAAAATCCCTCAGGAGTGTAGTGTAGGGTCCACTTTGATATTCGCCGACTTTAATATAATTCCCGATCCCGTGGTGGATAGGTCCTCAAACCACCGTTCCGTTCATGTAGGCGTGACACGTGATTCCGCCCAATCATTTAGGCGTATCCGTCATGAATATGAATTGTATGATATTTGGAGGGCTAGGAATCCAACAGGTAGGGACTGTACCTTTTTCTCTCACGTTCATAACTCCTTTTCCAGAATTGATTTAGCCGTGTCTGAAAAATGGACATTATAACATGTGACTAAGGCTTCTATCCTGCCGGTAGCCTGGACAGACCACTCTGCTCTTTTCCTAAAGTGGGCTATTGCCATAACTAGGCCATAACTAGACCATGGCGATTTGGTGATTATTTGTTGGAAAATTTAGAGGTGAAGCAATCTATGTCGCAATCTCATTCTCAATTTTTAGATGTTAACATCCCTGAAGATACCTCCCATTTCACTAATTGGTGCGCTCCTAAAGCAGTTCTCAGGGGGACGACAATACAAGCTGCTGCACGTATTAATAAGGCTTCTCGTTTACATCAGTCTGAATTGGAAGCATGGCTTATAGTCCTAGAAGCTCAACTTAAGTCGTCTCCCTCCAATAAAAAAAAGTATATCGCGACCTTCTCCATACTAGAGAGGAATTGAATACATTTTCGCTTAAAGAGGTGCATAGGATTTAAATTAAATGAAAACAAAAATTTTATGTTCAGGGGGACAGAACAGGCAGTATGTTAGCTAGGAAATTGAGGGGGAAATTAGCCAAGGAACGGGTGAAAACAATCACCAATTTGAAGTCTATCAAAGTAACAGATCCGATGGATATTGATAATGCCTTTGCTAGCTACTACTCCTCCCTTTATAATCTGAAAGATGATCCCTCGACCCATCAACCTACTTTGGGAAGTATTGGGGCCTTCTTGAGCAATATCGAACTTCCGTCTCTAGATCCTGAAACTGTCAAGACCCTGAGCAGACCATGGTCTAACGAGGAACGAAGCTCAGTTATAGATTCTTTGCCATCGGATAAGGCCCTAGCTCTGGACGGCTACACTAACAAATTTTACAAAAGCTTTAAAGATCATTTAATTCCCACTTTGGTGTCCGTTTTCAACCATGCATCTGAGTGTGGCTCATTTCCAGTGGAAATGCTAGACGCCTGAATAATAGCTTTCCCTATACCGGGTAAAAACCCAATATTTATGTCCAATTACCACCCGATTGCTTTATTAAACATGGATGTTAAAATCTACATGAAGCTTATCGCTACTAGACTTGGCCCCTTACTTCTGAAACTTTTACATCATGACCAGGTTGGATTTGTACCGGGAAGACAGTCCCCCAATAATATGAGAAGAATCATGAATGTGTTGGATGCTGTTTCTGTGTCCGATAGCTCTATTCTTTTATTGTCGTTGGATTCAAAGAAGGTGTTCGATCGTATCCATTGGCGCTACTTACAGGCGGTGTTATGTAAGTTCGCTTTTGATGGGAGGGCTATGTCTTCTATCTTGGCTCTGTATACTAACCCTATAGCAAGGGTCTTTGTGAATGGTATGCTCTCATCGCATTTTTATATCACAAATGGAATCTGTCAGGGTTGTCCCCTATCCCCTCTTGTCTTTGCCCTAGCGATAGAACCCCTGGGAGAAAAAATATGAATCTGTGATGGGATAAAGGAGCCAGAATTGTATGGGAATGTATATAAAGTTTGCCTCTTTGCTGACGATGTATTGCTCACTCTAGTGGACCCGCAATCATCAATACAATATCTTCATATGGTCTTGGATGATTTTTCTGAAGTGTCATTCTATAAATTGAATAGTAACAAAACAGAAGTGCTGCCCATCAATGTTCCACAGAACCTTGTGGATTCATTGAAGGCACTCTTTCACTTCGACTGGCAGGATAGGAGCCTAAAATACTTGAGTGTCCAGATCACCCCTAAGGTGTCAGATTTACTCCTAGCAAATTATCTTCCTTTGTTGAGAAAAGATCACGCAATTCACTACTGATTGGATGATGTATCATGTGTCATGGTTCGTACGAATAGCAGCTTTGAAAATTATGATACTTCCTAAGCTCTTATACTTGTTCAGGACTATTTCCATTCCTCTTCCCAGTTACTTATTCGCCAAATTGAACTCTGTCTTTGCAAAATATGTTTGGCAGGGTAAGAAACCGAGATTAGCAAAGAAGATGATGAGACTTCCTAAATCTGAGGGAGGTTTAGCCTACCCGGATTTACAAATGTATCAATCCGCATGTATCCTTGCCCAGTGATTTGTTTACTCCCGACAACCCTAAACCATGGGTGCGCTTGGAACGTAGCATGGTTCACCCTATCCCTTTAACGGATTTGTTATGGCTTCCCGTAACTGACGGCAAATTCTTTGCCAAAAAATCCTATGTTGTACGAGCTGCTCGGAAAACATGGTTGGAGCTGGTACATAAATCGGTCTCTATGTCCCTTACCTCTACAGATCTTTCCCTAGCGGGACTGATGTCTCTTATCCCTGACATGAAATTAGATGAATGGATATCTAAACGTATAGTGACTCTCAACGAGATCACCGAGTTGGGCTCCCTTTTCCTTTTTAGTAGAATCCAATCTCAATTTCAAGTGTCTAATAGGGTTTTTCTTTAGGTTTCTACAAATAAGACATTGATGGATGCAATCCTTGCCACCTTTACATATCTAGAAAAGAATGTAGAGGGGGTGTATCCAGATGGTATAATTTTCTGTCCACCCCGCAAACTCAGCAAAAATTTCCATTTCAGGTTAAATGGGAAGGAGACCTTGGATGTGCCATATCGGATGAGGAATGGACAGTTGTCTTCCAATCCTGCTTCAGACTTTCTAGATGTGTTTCTCATATTGAATCATTTTATAAACTTTTACACTGATTATATTTAACTCCGGCTAGCCTCCTTTCCATGAAACCTGACGTATCTAGTAAATGTTGGTGTGAATGTGGCGGGTGGTCTTCAGGCTGCCGACTGTCGGGATCCCGGTGCACGGAATCCCGACAGCCGGCATGCCGACAGTTTTTCTCCCTCGTGGGGGTCCACGACCCCCCTGGAGGGAGAATAAATAGCGTGGCGCGCGCAGCGAGCCCGCAAGGGGCTCATTTGCGCTTGCCAAGCTGTCGGTATGCCGGCGGTCAGGCTTCCGGCGCCGGAATGCTTGTCGCCGGGAGCCCGCCTGCCGGCATACCATACCACACCCGAATGTGGCAGTGTGGGAACCCTAATACATGTTTTCTGGATGTGCCCAGCTGTTAGGAACCTTTGGATGTCTGTGTTTATTCTACTTTCTAAAATTTTGGGATATTCGGTAACTCTTCACTCAAAACTGTCCCTACTTAATATGTATCGCAGAGATATGGTATACAATGATAGATATATCATGAATCATATTCTTATCTCTGCAACAATATTAATAGCATGTCACTGGCATACGCCTAACCTCCCATCGATAGAGGCAATTAAAAGTGTAGTGCCTTCTCATTATGAGTTCGAAACGGCTGGGCTACATATTACTCCTCAGCTTCCTGCCCCCATCTTCGTTGGCTTCCCTGGAGTAATTATAGATACCTTAATAGATTAACAGTTAATACCACTCCTTGAGAAGTTGTCGCCTTGTCTGCTGTCTGCCAGGTCTGGTTATTTCTACTTGTTACAGACTTTTTATTCCCTTGTTGCCCATTGCATGTGTGCAGTGAACTTCTTTAACTAACAGAGAGGGTAATTTAGATCTGATCGCTTGGCTGTGCTTTTTGCTGCCCTGCGATCAGGTAGTCGCCGCCTACAGGGGGAGGGTATAAGCTCTGTGTAAGTGTGCGTTCGCTTTTGTAGCAGAGCTGCACAAAAATCAATTTGTGCAGTCTCTGCGCAGCCCAGGACTTACTCAGCCACTGCAATAGAATCCTGCTGATCGGGGCCAGAGCTGACGTCAAACATCCTCCTTGAAAATGCCTGATCCTATCTGCGTTTTTCCCAGTGCCATAACTAGACATTTTAGCGCTGTGTGCAAGAAACAGTATCGGAGCGCCCCCCCATATTTAAAACAGGGCCAGTGCGCACCAAAAATATAGGGGAGTGACTTCATGGAGAAGGGGAGTGGCCACAAAATAATACCAGTCCATATTACGCTGTACAGCGGTCTCCATTATTCAAGTAGCGCCACTTAAACACATTGCACCAGGTAGTGCCCCTTTTACACATTATGACAGGTAGAGCCCCAGTGACACATTACATGAGGTAGAGCTCCTTTTACACATTATGCCAAGTAGAGCCTCTGTCACACATTATGCCAGGTAGAGCCTCATTTTACACATCATGGCAGGTAGAGTCCCCTTTTACCCATTACGGCAGGTAAAGTCTCAGGTAGATCCCACTTTTACACACTGCACCAGTTAGAGGCCTCTTTTACATATTGCACCATGTAGAGCCCACTTTTACATCCTGCACCAAGTAGAGCCCCCTTTTACATACTGCATCAGGTAGAGCCCCCTTTTTATTTTTTTAAAGCAGACATACTAGAGGCAGCACTCAGTGGACTTAAAAACATAAATAAAGATCACTGTACCGACTACATGTACAGTACTGTACATGTGGTTGGTACAGTGATCTTTATTTACATTATAAAGTCCACTGAGTGCTGCCTCTAGTATGTTTGCTATTGAATGTTTTTGGAAGGCACCGGAGCCATTTTGAATGCTGAGTGCCGGGCATCTCTGGATTTTTTGTATATATATTTTCTATGGAAACCCACCCTAAAATCCTGACTTTGCCCCTGTGCCTACCAACTTTCACCCATTCCCTCCTCTCCCGTGACGTGCTGCTCACTTTGTTTACTTTACCTGATGTGCTGAACCACTGATGGCTCCCCAGATATATCTGATGGCAGTCACTCCCTTCAGACATCAGGAGGCGGGTAGGAGTCCGAGAGCTTAGCTTACACAAGCACAGCAGCACAGTACAGCCACAGATCAACCTTCAGTGCACACACAGAGAGGAGCCAGGCGCCCAGAGTACGCTCCTGAGGGTTGGCCAGTACTGCTTGTAGGCCACGGCACAGTGCAATCACGGGGGAGGAAGGGGGGGTTGGACAGTACTGCCCACAGCTGCACTGTAAGCTACGGCGTGACACTGGGGTTGGGAGGAGGAGGGGGATGGTGGAACTGAGATACAATCACATGTAAAATATAGGATAGCGCACATAGGTATGGCCCTGGTTTTTCCGGACACTCCTAGAAAACGGTCAGTTGCCACTCACAAACTGCCTCTTCCAGTCAATCACCTTGCGAACACCCATGCGTTCAGATTTTTCACCCTATCCTGTCACTAGGCACCAAAACCTGTAGCTGTTGTGCGATGCGCCGTCGCATTGTGGCTCACACGCATGGCCAGTTCAGATCTGATCACACACTGTGCGAAAATGCACAGCAGCGATCAGATCTGAATTACCCCCAGAGTGTGAGGTATAGCAATACAGGTACTGGATGTTTCCCAAAGAGCCCTATAACACGCACACAACCATTCACACTGAGGCCCACACACACTCATACTGAGGGGCAGATGTATTAACCTGGAGAAGGCATAAGGAAGTGATAAACCAGTGATATGTGCAAGGTGATAAAGGCACCAGCCAATCAGCTCCAATATGTAAATTAACAGTTAGGATCCGATTGGCTGGTGCCTTTATCACCTTACACATATCACTGGTTTATCACTTCCTCATGCCGTCTCCAGGTTAATACATCTGCCCCTGAGACACACACACACCGACACCCATACTGAGGCAGAGGTACACACACACACACACACACACACACACACACAATGACATACTGAGGCAGAGGCACACACACTTATACTGAGACACACACAAACACACTCATACTGAGACACACACACACACTCTCATACTAAGACACACACACACTGACACTCATACTGAGGCAGAGGCACACACACTCAAATTGAGGCACACACACTCATGCTGAGCCACACACACACACACACACACAGATACACACACACACTGACACACATACTGAAGCAGAGGCACACACGCTCATACTGAGGCACACACACATTACCACAGTAGTTACCTCCAGCTCAGATTACGGGAGCCAGTCTCCAGAAAGTGCAGGCATGCCAGGCAGAGCCACAGACCAGCCGCAGAGGGACCTGGCAAAGTTGGGGGCGTGGCCTAATCACGGATATGTCACCACTCTCCTTTAGTCTATGGAGCCGGCCCGGGATAGAGGGGACACTGGACCAGCCGTGGGGGGAACCACCTCTCTGCTCCCACTGTATACCTTCTGGTGGATTAAAGAAAATCAGTGGATCCCGGGACACTGGGTAGTATATAGTGGCCTGGAATGGCCAAAAAGCTGCCTGTCACTCAGTTTAGCAGCGTTGCAGGACTACCCGCAGCGTTGCTACTAGTGTGTCAATGCCGCCGGGTGCTCTGCTGCTGCTATTGCATGGGGGCTACAGGGCGAAGGGGGGGTGCTCCTGGCAGCCTCAGCGAGCTACCCCCACAGGTCCCGGCGCTCATAGGCAGCTGCCTTATGGAAGCGCCGGGAGCTGGCGGGCTGAGGCAACACGCAGCAGCCTGTTCAGACAGGGGAGCGTGACACATCGCAGTCACGCTCCCAGCAGGAAGAGCTGAGGAAGGACTGCTCACACAGCGGTGGCGCAACTGTGGAGGGCGGAGCGACTGTTGAGGGTGGCGCGACTGTGGAGGGCGGAGCTCCGGCAGCGGTGGCCGCATGGGGCGAGCAGGCCGTCCAGGTGCCGGTGGTACCTCCCCCTGCTGGTTTTGCCCATTAGCTAACAAATTTGCTGCTGCGATCAGGTCTGAATTCTATAAGTATAAATATGTGCACTATTCAACTCATAAAGCTGCTGATGGTGCTCTGATTGATCCTCCAGGGTTACCTCAGTCAGGTGGTGATTTGCATTGTGCAGGTAGGTGCACAGCATACCATAACCTTGGACATCCATTATTACTACTTCCACACTGCTCTACAGGCTTTTACGTACTTAAAAAGTCATCAGTATCAATTTCCTACCATTAAAATGGGTTTAGAAGCTAAATCGAATGTCTAACATCATTCTAAACATTTGGGGATTTGAGGTACGATTTGGAGTTCGATTTAGAGGTCGATTTTAAATTGAGCTTTAGTAAATGAGGGGATTCTATGTTGGGCTATGGGAAAACATTGATGTTTTTCAGAAATTTGATTTCTATTGGGATGTGAGTTGAATTTGGCAATAGAATCGATTTGACATTCGATTTGGTCTTTAGTAAATCTGTTCAATCCAAATCAAATGGAATTCAAATAGAAACTGAATGGCTAATCTCATGAAATCACCAAAATCGAACTTTAGTAAATTTTGACCCAGATGGACTTCGAGGAAGGGATTTTTTACGGTGAGTAAAAAATCTAATTTTTATGAATTTTCACCAGGAAAAGGGGGTTTCTACTGCTTCTCCAAAATGTATTAAAAGCCAGTCCATGGTACTTCCGGTTCTGGAGCGGATGAGAGCTGCAGCAGACGTGTGAGCTCCATGGCCGCCCCAGCCCCTGCTAGCCCGCACGTCCGCCCGGACCCCACCGCTATAGAGTGGGACATATCTAGCTCCTGATGGAGGCCTTACCTGGCCATACCAGATGCGGCTAAACCTCTAAAACAGCACGCCTCCAAGACGCGAGGGAACTCCAAGATGGCCACCAGGACACACACAGGTGCAGCCGCAGCAGCATGTAAGTGCAGAACATGATATGCCAGCTCCCCTGATTATCCCACTGCTGCACTTCATACAGTGCATTCTGATCCCCCTATACACGTGCCTTCCCAGCACACTGAGGGGCCGATTACTTATTCTGATATGGTGAAAGCTATACAGCACTCCATTAATCCTATTATGGAGTCTCATGCAGCTAAAGTTACACAAGCTGTGCAGGACATCAAATCTCATATCAAGCAGCTTTCCAAGTGGGTTCTGGTTAATGAACAATGCTTAGGGGAAACCTTCCAGGATGTGGTTGAATTAAAGAGACATACTGACTTATTACAGAAATCTCAGTACCAATTAATAAACTTGACTACTTCAAAAATAGATCCCGTCATAACAACTTAAGAATTGTTGGGCTGCCTGAAACACTTAAAGGGCCTGCGCTCTTCACATTTATTCAGAACACACTACCTGAAATATTGGATATCCAAGATTCCTGTTCTGGGATGGTCATTGAACGAGCCCATAGAATTGGCCCTCAGCGACCCTCCCCTGATGGTAGACCGAGAGCCGTCATATTCCGCTGCCTTAACTATATCCACAAGGACACCATCTGGTCCGCGTCCAGGCGAAAAAGGGACCTACAGTGGAATGATGTGAAAATCTATATTTTCCAAGATTACTCCGTGGAAGTGGCCAGGGCGAGACGTGAGTTTACCCCACTTTGCTCTCACCTTGCTAAATCCAATAGGAAATTCGCTCTCATGTACCCTGCTCGCTTACGTATATTTAAGGGATCCACATTCACGTATTTCTCCACCATTGCTGACGCTGAATCCTATTTACGTGAGGAAGACCGTGAGCATTCTTTCCCCCATTTATTTCCCTCAGACTCTGACCCCTGAGTGGTGGACGCTGCTGTTTTTCACCGTTGGAGGAGCTAATTTCCCTAGCAGCTTGACGCCCATTTCTTGTTGTTGACTTTTCTACTGGGACTTGGCTGTGTGTCACATTTATACATTCTCTTGGAGTCTCCTCCTCTACTTCTACTGCGACTACTCCATGCTGACGAATTCATTTATGCTGTATTATATTTGAATTGTATTCAGGCTGGATCGGTTCTACTAAGACGTTTTTGTTGTTTTCACTTTATTTACCTTTTTGAATGCTTTGCTCCCTATTTCTTTAACCTAGGGCTGGGGCAAGCCTGGAGTTCTAACCTAATTATTGGTTTGGTAAACTAAGTACTTATATTATATGCACACCTGAAGTGTATTGTTTACATTTTCTGTACAGATCCATATTTTTTTTGATCACTTGAATTGTCCCCCCCACTTTTTTTTCTTCCCCATGATTTTCCCAATTGTGTCTTGTCTTGTTCTCTTTGTGTCCTCCTTCCAGCTCCTTCTTATGCAGATATAGCACTTCCAGCTCTGAGATCTCAACTTACATCCTCCCATCGGACAGATGTCATCATTGTGAGTCACACCATTGTTTTGTATTTTGAATGTCGAGCTTAAAAATTTGCACGTATAATGTTGGAGGATTTAATTCTCCAGCTAAACGCAAAAAAATATTACTTTACTTAACTAGGTTGCATGTAGAGGTGGCTTTTCTTCAGGAATATCATCTCATTCCGTCAGAAATCCTGAAACTTAACACTTTAGGCTGGAAGGTATTAGGGTCTGCCCCTTTTAATGCTAAAGACCGTGGGGTGGTTAGTCTAATTAAACGGCAATTGCAGGTCGACCTCCACTCATCCCAACCAGACCCTGATGGTAGATTTCTAATTGTAGATGTTACTATTAATGCCACTCGCTTCCTTCTTTGTAATGTCTATGCCCCCAACATAAATCCACAACCTGTTCTTCTCAATGTTGCCACTAAATTACACCCTCACTATCATAAACAGACAGGGGTGTTTCTTGGGGCAGGCGAGCAGTGCAACCGCACTGGGCGCCCGCCGCTCATTAACTGTGGCTCCCTGCTTCCCCCTCCTATTTCTCCCCGATTAACCCGCTCGGGGGGGGCAGAGTTTCACGGAATGACGCAGTTGCGTCGTTGCGTCACGACGCAGCCCCATCACTCCGCGAAACTCCCCCCCCACCCGAGCAGAGTACAGAGGGGGATCCAAGTTAGGAAGAGGGAAAGGCCGGCGCGAGGAGCGACTGGTGAGGCGGGCCGAAGAGCGGTAATCGCCTCTGTAAGTATTCTCTATCTCTCTCTCTCAATGTGTAAAATGGGGACACCTGCCGTAATGTGTGAAATGGGGTTGATACTCACGGATGATTTCAATTCTACAGTCTCGAATACACTTGACAGAAATTCTAGTTCTAGCTCTAGACGCCCAGTCCCTAGATACGGCTTCTCCTATTTAATGAAATAACTACATCTTGTTGATGTCTGGAGGGCGTGTCATCCAGTAGACCGTGGTTACATCTACCTGTTGGCAGCCCATGGCTCGCTATCAAGGATTGATTACATGCTTATGTCCGCATCCTTATTTAACAGAGTGCAGGACTCCAAAATTGAAGCGATATCTTTGACCATGCGATCTGCTGGATGACACTCACTACTTTCATTGATAAGGGCCCCATTAGACAGTGGCGCTTCCCATCTCACCTTTCTGATTCTATTCAATTTAGAAATATGCTTGAGGTCTCATGGATGGACTTTAAGCATGATACTATTATTTCAGAGGAGGAAACTCCACTTTTATTTTGGCAAGCATCCAAACCTATGCTGAGGAGCTCTATCATCTCCTTCACCTCTAAACACAAAAAAGACACCCATGCTCTTTACCTGGAATCTCAATCTAAACTCACAGACGCTTACCAGGCATTTAAACAAAATCACAATCCCTCTACTAAATCAGCATACTATGAACAGAAGTCCTTAATTGATAAACTTATTACCCTAATTGAATCTAGAATGTCCTTTGTGTCTTAATGTAGATTCCACAAATTTGGTAATAGGTCTAGCCAATTGCTCTCCAATCTTTTAAGGGGCCAGCAAACACCTACAATAATCCGAGCCTTATCAAAACCAGATGGTACAGTGGTCAGATATCTGAAGTCCTACATTCATTTTATTCCTCTTTATACTCACGACCTCATATAGATGACCAAAAGAGACTCTCCTTTTGGACCTCTCTTACATCCCCCACTCTCTCTTCTGAGATCTCCCAAAGTTTATTGGCTCCCATTACTGAAGAAGAGGTTATGCGCACTGTCAAACACTTGAAAATGGGCAAAGCCCCTGGCCCTGACGGGTTGTCTAATGAATTCTTTAAAATATTAGCCCCTAAATTGGTGAAACCCCTCTGTTAATTTTTCAATTTATTATTGAAAGGGACCCCTCCCCCACTTTATTTTAACTCAGCGATACTTAAAATCTTAAATAAACCTGGCAGAGATCCCATGCTCCCTAGTTCTTATAGGCCAATTTTCGTTATTAAACACGGATTATAAACTTTTCACTAAGATTTTGACGGGATGGATTAAGATTTTCCTACCTACACTTATACAGGAAGATCAGACTGGATTTATATGGGGCCGCCACTCTATAGTGAACGTACAGTATGTAAAATTCTGGCTGTGATGCAGTGGCTGGAGTATTCAGGGAGCTTGGATCCATATGCACTCCTGTCCCTTGACGCCGAAAAGGCATTTGACCATTTATTTGATACTATGCACAGGTGTGGGTTCCCAGATGGCTTCATCCATGCAGTACGGCTGCTGTACAGAGACTCATCATCACAATTTCTTTCCAATAATTATCTCTCTGCCCCGATTACACTTCACAGAGGAACCAGACAGGGCTGCCCTCTCTCCACTCTTCTGTTTGCTATAGCCCTAGAGCCTTTAGCTATTGTTTTGCGTACAACACCCTCATATTCTGGTATCACAATTAGGTCGACTGAAATCAAACTTAGCCTTTTCGCTGATGATATGTTATTGTTCATCTCGTGGCTCCAGACTTCTATCTCTGCAATCAAACAGGTTCTAGATAATTTTAGTTGCTTTTCAGGCTTTCGAGTGAACTATGATAAAGCTCATTTCCTCCCCTTGTGCTCTAGTCACTCTTTATTCTCCTCTTCCCCTACTATGACACAGTTTACCATATGCCGATCCCCACTTAAATACTTAGGTATCATGATCCACTTAAAACTAGATGCACTTTATTCTGCTAATTTTAATCATATCTATTCTACTGCAGAGAAGCTATTGAATGGCTGCATATCATTGCCTCTGTCTTTATCTGGCAGAGTTGCGGTCATCAAAATTATTGTGTTCCCCAAATTATCCTATGCTCTCATATCCCATTGCAATTGACTAAATTTGACTTGCAAAGGTTTAATACGCTATTTACTAGATTTGCATGGTCGGGAAAGAAACCAAGACTCTCTTGCCATAGATTACAGTTGGCCAGAGCGGATGGAGGCTTAGGTATGCTGCTTTATTTTGATACATTACAGACTGGTTTACTAGTGGCTCTGTGTACTCCATCCCTATTTTAGAAGAACACTATTTAGAAGAACACTATTTTAGAACACTTATTTCACCCCTTTTCCCCAGCTGCCTTACTATGCGCTCCAGGTAAATGGATACCACCCCATTTGAAAAATAGTGTGCTCTTTGGTGACACATGTGAGGCTTGGATTTCAAACAACAAACGGTTAGGTAGAAATGTCACTAGTACCCCCTACACTACAATTTCGGGAAACCCTCAATTTTCTCCTGGTCTTGAAAATCCCACGTACCTCACCTGGAAGGAAAAGGGTATCTCCTCTGTTCAGAATATATTTGATACTGGAGGAACCATATACCCCTTTTCAACCCTGGTCACCAAATATAACTTATCTAACCGTCACATTTTCATGTACCTACGAACTTGTCACTTTACACAAACAGTACCCCCTGCAACACCACTTGACACCACCAGGGAGTCTCTCTTGCAATCAAACATTATCCTTGGTTATCGGATATGAAATCTATATTTCATTCTTCTTATTTACAGGCGAGGGTTACTACAACAAAAACTGTACTCAAAATGGTTACTTGATGTACCTGATCTTCCTACTCTATCCGATTTATTGCATAAATTGCCTTTTATACTTAAACACATAAGATCGGTGGCTTTGCAAGAAACACATCTCAAATTTTTTAATAGGGTATATGTCTCTGTAAAGATATGAGACAGAGCGTAAAACTGTATTTATGGCGTTTCAATCTTTATAGCGTTTAAAGTACTTTTTATTCCTTTTGTTCATTTATCTATCAGGCTTGTGTTGCTTTTACCCCATGTGTGTGTTAATTCATTAGCCTATATATTCTGAACTATAATCTTACTCAGGTAAATACAGGTGGGCTGTGACCTGGCACCTAGTGCTGTTATGTTATTGTATGAGGATGCCATTCTGTGTATGAGGTTACAAGTTATCATGGATAATCCTGTTTAACCCATCTATTATCCTTATATGATCACACAGGAAACAAATTTGAGGGCCAGGTAACCTCTTTCTGAAGATGCTCCTCCACAGGGGACAATCAGGACTTAAACCAATTTCCCTGTCATTGTTCCTTCTGTTTACTGTCCTTTGTTAAACCCTGAGCTGTCACAGACAACTCGGAGCCTGACCCAGCCTGTGGTCAGCAGGAGAAGGCCAGCTGTGGGAGGGAGTAGGGAGATACCTGAAATGGGATCCCACCAATCAAGAACCTGTGTACCCTCCCCAGGTGAGCGCGGCATGATGGGCATTTGGAAGGTTTTAAAAGTGGTTGCGCAGGTCAGCTCCTGATGTTAGTTGCAGGACTTTGGCTAAGGGGTGATACTCTGCCAGGGTACCTTGTGGAATGCATCACCAGTGCTGTGTGGACTTACACGTATTTACTCCTGCATGGACTTATACACATATTCTCCTGTGGACTAATCTGCTATCACTGCTGTGTGGACTCAGTGATAGTTCTGCTGTGTGGACCTGTGTATCTGTAACTTCAGTGTGGAATTGCTGTGGACCTAAATCCTCTACTGGGACCTACTATCTGGAATGCTATATACTGTTTCTGGGCTATAGTTACTACTGTTTCCTGTGAAATATCTATTCCTGTGGGCAGTGAGAAATAAACCATCACTTTGGTTTCATCGGCTCTGTGTCTGAGTGATTAGATGAACCCCGAATCCTCACAGTCTCCCCAAAACAACATTCTTATTTCACTCTAGCTAGCTTTGGTTGCTATTTTAAATGCAAAATGGCTAATACTACATACTACCATAATTTTTGGGGGTATGGGACAAGTTGTTGAACTTCATTAATATTACCTTTTTGACTTAGATTGTGTAAACACCCTGCTGCCTGTTTATTTTTATACTTCTCAGTGTGGGATTTATGTCCACAGAAACAAGAGATTATACCTGCGCTCACAGTTATACTTACCATTGCTAAGAAACTAATTCTCAACCATTGGTTACACAAACAATCTCCCTCTATTGCAGAGATGAGAGCAACTTTGCTTAATACAATATTTTATGAGAGACAGGCTACTCTTCCCAATGTAGAAAAATGGGCTCCTAGATTTTATAAGAAATGGAATACTGTTATTCTAAGCTTTGATGAGTCGGTCCAACTCCGAATACAGAAAATATTTGAAACAACCACTTGGTTTTTGCTACGTCAAATTACTTAATGTTGAGTCTATATGGCTTGCATATGTCAAAATCCTCATAATAGTCTGCTCCTTGGGATTGTATACACAACCCTCATTATGACTTTTCATGCTAATTGGACTGGAGCTGCTCAGCGTCTTTGTCTTCCCCCTCCCTCACTTCTCTTCTTCCTCCGCCCCCCCCCCCCCCTCCCTCCACATTTACTAATACTGTATAGTTGCTTTTTTATGTTTGATTGATAGGATTTTTTTCTGTTTACTAATGTTGGTTGAATATTCAGTTTTTTCTGCGCCTGTTCAACACAACAGAATGCGTCTGTTCGTATTTACTCCATCTATATTTGTTAAGATTTCTTATTCAGTGACTGGGTTTGAATAACCTTATATTTTAAGTATATTAATTGAGACATTACACCAATGGCTATGATATACAATTTTATTGATCTTTTTGTTGCAATATACAGGTCATATTATTGTCATGATGTATGTTCTAGATGTGAAATATACAATGATTCTCTTCTGATATTTTTTCTACAACCAATGTTGTGATCTCCCTTGTAAAAAGCTTTAATAAAATGTTTTTGGGGAAAAAAAGCCAGTCCACGGAGAAATCAGATTTCTCCAGCAAGGTGTTCGGCTTCTCATAATAACTATGGTGGCCAAACATGATGGTCACTTACAAATCAATAAAAAGCAGTGCTTTTTATCACTTGACTAGTTACGCATAGCATCTGAAAATGGGGCTATATTTACTTACGTGTCCTGAAGCTGCCTCAAGATGTCCTCGTAGGCCACTCAGCAGCCATTATGCATTGCTTCAGCAAGATGGGACTATTATTATTTTAAATATTTTTCTTCCAAGTGTCTGGTGTAATATGATGATTCAGCAACTACAGGTTGAGTATCCCATATCCAAATATTCCGAAATACGGAATATTCCGAAATACGGACTTTTTTGAGTGAGAGTGAGATAGTGAAACCTTTGTTTTCTGATGGCTCAATGTACACAAACTTTGTTTAATACACAAAGTTATTAAAAATATTGTATTAAATGACCTTCAGACTGTGTGTGTAAGTTCTATATGAAACATAAATGAATTGTGTGAATGTAGACACACTTTGTTTAATGCACAAAGTTATAAAAAATATTGGCTAAAATTACCTTCAGGCTGTGAGTATAAGGTGTATATAAAACATAAATGCATTCTGTGCTTAGATTTAGGTCCCATCACCATGATATCTCATTGTGGTATGCAATTATTCCAAAATACGGAAAAATCCCATATCCAAAATACCTCTGGTCCCAAGCATTTTGGATAAGGGATACTCAACCTGTACTTACTTAACAGATGTCTTCCAAGATACCGAGGGGGATATACACTATATGGACAAAAGTGTTTGTACACCTGACCATTACACCAACAGGGTCTGTAGTGACATTGTGTTCAAATACATATATTTTAATATGGAGTTGTTTCCCCTTTTGCAGCTTCCACTCTTCTTGGAAGGCTTTCCACAAGATTTTGGAGTGTTTCTGTAGAAATTTGCGCCAGCATTTATGAGGTCCGGCACTGATGTTGAACGAGTAGGCCTGGCTCGCAATCTCCATTCCAGTTCATTCCTAAGGTGCTTGATAGAGTTGAGGTCAGGGCTCTGTGCGGGCCAGTCAAGTTCTTCGACACTGAACTCATCAAACCATGTCTTTTAAAGTCCTTGCTTTGTGCACTGGGGCACAGTCATGTTGGCTATAAAGTTGGAATCATAGCATTGTTCAAAATGTCTTGGTATGCTGAAGCATTAGGAAGATAAGGAGTCTAGCCCAAACCCTGAAAAACAGCCTCATACCATTATCCCTCCTCCACCAACTTCACTGCATAATGCAGTCAGGCAAGTAACGTTATCCTGGTGTTCGACAAACCCAGACTCGCCCATCTGACTGCCAAACGGAGAAGCGTGAATAGTCACTCCACAGAACATGTTCCCACTGCTCCATAATCCAGTGTCTGTTTGCTTTACACCACTCCATCCGATGCTTGGCATTGGACTTGGTGATGTGAGGCTTGCATGCAGTTACTCGGCCATGGAAACCCATTCTATTAAGCTCCCGCTGCACAGTTTTCGTGCTCACATTAATGCCAGTGGAAGTTTGGAGCTCTTCAGCTATGGAATCAGCAGAGCGTTGGTGACTTTAATGCACTATGCTCCTTAACAGTCTGTGATTTTATGTGGTCTTCAGCTTCGTGGCTTAGTTGCTGTTGTTCCTAAATACTTCCACTTTCTAATAACATCACTAACAGTTGAATGTGGAATTTCCAGCAGGGATGAATTTTCACGAACAGTCTTATTGCAAAGACCACAGCATCATGCTTGAAGTCACTGAGCTCTTCAGGACCATTTAACATCACAAAGGTTTGCAAATGGAGACTGCATGGCTAGGTGCTTGATTTTATACGCTTGTGGCAATGGTCTGTTTGAAACATCTGAATTCAATAAATAACAGGTGTGGCCAAATACTTTTGTCCATATAGTGTATATCAAAGCTTGGAGAGAGATAAAGTACCAACCAGTCAGCTGTCCACTGTCATTTTTTCAAACACTGCTTGTGGCATGGCAGTTAGGAGCTGATTGGTTGATACTGCTGTGTCTCTACTTTATCTTTCTCCGAGTTTTGATAAATTTCCCCCCCATAGTTGTGAATGCCAGTCCTCATGTTTCCATCTGGGAGTCAAAAAAACCTATGTCGTTATGTAATTTAGACACCCTCAGATAGCAGAGTGTAATAACTCAGATGAGCTGATGAGATGTTTTGCATTCATTTGCGCATGGAGGAAAAAACAAACAAACCTCTGCAACGTATATCAGCACAGCATGTCTACCAAGGATGGGTTAATGTTCCATTTTGTACAGTACCTTCACTATAAGGAAGGAAAAGGGTTAGTGGAGCCTGGCAGCCTCACAGCTCCTGTTCTGTAAGCACTGCAATGCAGAATAAGGATCATAAATTTCTAAACAGCTCTGCTCCCCCGAGACTATAACCTGCATGTTCCCAACTTGCTCTGCCTCCCTTACATTCCATACAGCTGGTAAGTAGATCCAGTGTGCTGTCACCAGGCAGAAATATAGGAACAATTCCTTTATATTCTGTATCGGTCCCGCCTCTCTTCCCAGAGCAGAGGCTTTCCAGCTGGGTCATGTGATCAAATTCAGATCAAAGGGAGTAATTGTTAGTGGCTTCTCATGCAAACTACCAAAGTGGGCCATACTTGCCTACCTGACCCTCTCCATGAGGGAGTTAATGCTCAGTTCCTGGACTTTCCGGGTAATGTTTGATTGCCATCACCTGTGGTGAAACGCCTTTCTTATCAATTAACTAGCTCGCCACAGGTGATCATACATTACCAGGAAAGTCCAGGAAGAGAGCATTTTTTCCCTCATGGAGAGGGTCAGGTAGGCAAGTATGAAGTGGGCACATGCAGTAGGTTGTAATCTGTGGGCCTCATTTATCATTGGATACAAAGTTGTGCTCTTTGCATTTGTATTCTTGGGTTTTTACAACTGTATTTTGAGTTGAATGTATATTAAGTTTGGTTCTGGTATGAATGGTCGACAATGCTAAGGTCGACACTCATTAGGTCGACCACTACTGGTCGACATTGACATGGTCGACATGGACAAATGGTCAACACATGAAAATGGTCGACACGTGAAAAGGTCAACATGAGGTTTTTTTTTTACTTTTTTTGGTGTAGTTTTCTGTGTAAAGTGACGGGGAACCCCAATTAGTGCACCGCGTTCGCTTGCCATGCTTCAGGCAAGGTGCCTCGCTGCGCTCGGCACAGGTTACCGTTCCCAATCATAGTCCACGTGGATAGTAAAGTATGAAAATGTTCCAAATAAGAAAAAAATTGTAAAAAACTCATGTCGACCTTTAATGTGTTGACCATTTGCCCATGTCGGCCATGTCAATGTCGACCAATAGTGGTCGACCTAATGAGTGTAAACCTTAACACTGTCGACCATCTGAACGGATACCATTAAGTTTATTGGCAGAAATCTATGGTATTCATAAGTGTCACCTGGGTGCCATGGAGGTCAGTCCATATGGCAGAAAACTTAACCAGGCTTATTGGTTTATTAACTGGCAGATAACAGGATGCAGGATAATGCAGGATTAATGCAGGTACGCACATAATCGTATAATTGGTACAGCAGGAGCTTATGGGGTTAATACAGATGGCATGTGTTTTAGGGTAGCATACAGCTATATTATACATTCACGGTGTCAGTGGTGACATAGTGGCACTTATGGTACCTCTGCTGTATGACCCAGTCTCTGGTGCAGTGAGATGATCAGTGGCGCGTCCTGTTCCAATGGAGAACGGAGAGAGAAGATGGGTGGTAGGTCATGCATGTGCAGTAGCGCACTTTGGTCGGAGATTGCTCTGTGCCATCTACAGTTTATGAAGAGACAGTGCGGACTGCACTCCCAGACTGACAGAGCTCTGCATAACCTCAGACAATGTATAAAACACCCAGAGCAGTTACGTCAGCCATCATTATTAACACTGTGGGTGTGTACACACGGCGTGATGTGGCTTATGCCCGACGCTGACTGCTCGACGGGGCTGGAGCCCGGCCCCGCCAACATAGTCAATGTTGAGCTGCCTGCACAGTCTATTTTTCCCTGCAATTCCGAACCCGCAGGACCGCGCATCCGCATTGCAAGGACTATTCACACGGTGCGATATGCCCTATATTTTCTTACGATTTTGACTATATAGTCAAAATTGTAAGAAAAATTGCACCGTGTGTATGCACCTTTAGTCCATATGATTTAAGTCGTACAAATATTGTTATCTTCCATTAGACTTCCTCCTAATTACTTCACTTTCTCTTTCGCACATGTCTGCCAAGTTTTAGATGGTTCTCTCTTAACGGTATATGAGAAGATGCGCGCTCAGAGCCAAGCAAGTATTGATTAAAAGAAATATATACGAAATCTTGTCTTCAGGCAATATCCATAGCAGAGTGCTCAATTATGCCATATGGTCCAAGGAGGAATTTAAAAAAACAACAACCCACAAACAATAATTCAGGAGCCTGCACATACTGTAGTGTAATGTGTGTTCTGTACAAGGATACACAGGCAGAGCTACACAATACCCCACAGACGAGGTCCTGTCTGGGCAACAAGTATACACATGGTATCAAGGATGACACAAATTGCCCTGAAGGCCAGTAAACTTGATGAGAATTTATGTGCAAATTACTATTACACGCCTGTAGGTTAAGCTGCATTTTTATAATTGAAATAAACCATTATTTACATAAATAACTAGAATTGCAAAAGTTTATGGCAGTTGAATACACAGCCAGGACTCATTGAGACAAGCATTTCCAGAGTAGCTGTATTCTTTACGTGTAAAAATGGACCCATCATATGTCAGGTCACATCAGGTCACACTTTCTGCAAAATAACTTTAAACAAGGGGTTTTAAATTACTAAAAATCTCGTTTTTCTAAAGGTTGTTTTTGCTTTTTTGGCGATTTTCCATCAGTTTTGCAATCTGCCCATTTACTAAAGGCAAAAAACTGACCAAATGGCTGACTTTAGAGCATTTAGAACATGTGCTCACTATCAATGCTTTTTAGTTAAAAGTATAGAAACCCCCGGATTTATGAAGCATCGGATTTGGAACCCGACGCAAAGCAGCCACCAAACTCGCCCAAACAATAAACCTGCAAGTGGCAGACAAGTTAGGGTGAAGCACTGCACAGATCACTAAGATCTGTGCAGACTTCATTTGATTAATATGTCTAGAAATGGTTAAAAAAAATGTGTGGGATCCCCCTCCCCGTAACCAGGCATCTGAGCCTAAACTGCATCAGGTAGCCCCTTATACACATTGCACCAGGTAGCCCCTTATACACATTGAGCCAAGTAGAGCCTCTTATACACATTGCACCAGGTAGAGTCCTTATACAGATTGCACCAGGCAGAGCCTCTTATACACACTGCGCCAGGTAGCCCTTTATACAGATTGCACCAGGTAGAGCCTCTTATACACACTGCGCCAGGTAGCCCTTTATACAGATTGCACCAGGTAGAGCTTCTTATACACTTTGCGCCAAGTAGCCCCTTACACACATTGCATCAGATAGCTCCTTACACACATTGCACCAGGTAGAGCCTCTTATACACATTGCACCAGGTAGAGCCCCTTATACACATTATGCCAGGTAGAGCCTCTTATATACACTGTGCCAGATAGAGCATTTTATACATTGTACCATGTAGAGCCTCTTATACACATTGTACCATGTAGAGCCTCTTGTACACATTGCACCAGGTAGAGCCTCTTATATACATTGCACCAGGTAGCACCTTATACACATTGTACCAGATAGAGCCTCTTATACATATTGCACCAGGTAGAGCCTCTTATAAAACATTGCACCAGGTAGCCCCTTATACACATTGCATCAGGTAGAGTCTCTTATACACATTGCATCAGGTAGTGTCTCTTATACACATTGCGACAGGTAGCCTATGTACACATTGCACTAGGTAGAGCCTCTTATACACATTGCGCCAGGTAGCCCCTTACACACATTGCACCAGGTAGAGCCCAGAGAGAGAAAGCGATTGTGTGTGCGTGTGTTTATGTGCCGCTACCTGTGTCCCGTCATCACTCACCAGTGGATCTCCCTGCTCCATGCTCTGTCTTCCGCCTCGCTTTACATGAGTAGCAGGGTGTGGAAGGTGGCCAGCAGGGGGTGGTGTAGGCAGTGGGAGGTGGACCGCAGGGTGGGCAGGCAGCAAGAGGTGATGGGTGGGAGGCAGGGTGCGGGCAGCAAGAGGTGGCCAGCTAGACTAGAGTGGTGCGGGCAGTGGGTGGGCGCACATAATTCATGGCGCTGGTGGGTTGACTGCGGCCACGCCCTCAGGCCGCAGATCCCCCAGGAGCCACCACTAAATACAAAGCACACCTGTACAGTGTTTTCTATTGTTCTTTCTCCTTATGGTTTCAATTCATGTTAGTTATTGCAACCATGTTTTTTGAGATCTTGATTTGCTTTATAAAACACTCATAGTGAGGGTTTTTAGTGCAATCTCACCCATGTCCGTCTCTAAGATCTAATAATATTCTATTATGCTCACACTTCTGTATATTTTGCATTATGAACCCAGAGCCGCAACTAGGGGGGGGGGGGGGGGGGCTAGGGGGGCAGGCGACTTGGGCGCTGGATTGGAGGGGGCGCCGAGACCCCCTAACATGCTCTCCCTATGCGGCAACGGTATCAGTTCAGAGCCGTCTGTGAGTAAACTGAAAATAAACTACAGCTCCCAGCAGCCCTCGGGAGCTGTAGTTTACTTTCAATTTCCTCTCTGCAGTCAGTGGCGGACAATCGGTGCTTCCACCTCCTCACAGTCCCGCTGCCCGACACCCATCCGAACACCTCTCATTTCTCCCCACCCCCGCTGCCCGACTCCCGCCTGAACATCTTTCTTTTCTACCACCCGCTGCCCTTCTCCCGCCCGGAAACCTCTGATCTCTCCCCAGCTCCGCTGCCCGTCTCCTGCTTGAACGCTTCTCCTCCCGCCTGTCTCCTGCCCGTGATGAGCAGGGTGCGAGGAGCATACAATATGTGAGCTTTCTGGCAGAGGACATTGACGGGGCGTGCAGTCTGGCTCAGGACAGGTGGGCAAGAAGAGAACATAAAAGTTTCTTAGTATGTGTGTGTGCATATGGCTGTGTACGTATGTGGCTGTGTGTGTATGCGCGCACATGTGTGGCTCTGTATATATGGCTGTGTATATATGTGGCTGTGTGTGTGCATGTGCGGATTTGTATATGTGGCTGTGTGTGTGCATGTGTGGATTTGTATATGTGGCTGTGTGTGTGTGTGTGTGTGTGTGTGTGTGTGTGTGTCTTTGCATATGTGGCTGTGTGTATGTGAGAATTTACATATGTGTGACTGTGCATCTGCATATGCCGCTAAATTTAATATGGATCCAGCTTGTGAACCCACACCCACTATATAGTACTGTCCACTATTAAATCCACACTGTGCATTACATCATTTGGGGATATGTATCATATTTATCAAAACTGGCGCACAGGTTTAAGTAGAGTTGCCCTTAACAACAATGGAGAAAATGGTGTAATGTACTGTTTGCCTAATACAGACCTGATCGCTGTTGTGCAGCGGCCGATTATTAAATGACTGCGTATGCGTATGGATCGTAATGTGGAGACGCGACGCCAAACAGCTAGAAAAAAATCCTGCGTCCTTTTTAATCACTAGGCGAACGCATGCTGATTGACAGAAAGCGGACATTTGGTGGTAGTAACTGGACATTTTCTGAAAGTGTCAGGAATAACGCAGGCGTTCCCAAGCGTTTTCAGGGAGGGTGTGTGACGTCAGCTCCGGCACGATCAGCCTGTTTGTATCGCACTGTAGCAGTAAGTCCTGGGCTGCACACAGACTGCACAGACTGGAAAAATCATTCGATGGTGAGTGAGTTGCGAACGGATTTGCAGATGTCCACTGTGTGGCAAAGTTTTTGCAGAGCCAAGGATGCACCTGCCGCCAACAGGAAATCCGGAGAGCCGGACAGGAGGAGAGAGATCCTGCAGAATGGGAGGTATGTGTGCACCTACCACACACACATGCAGGTCCCTGCTAAAATTGCTAAGGCAATTTTTCATGTCAAAAAGTTCTGAAATAACTGCCTGTCTACTGTAATACTAGCTGCGCCTGGAGCCGGGAAAAACATCACATCAGCTCACAGCCCGCCGGACGCAGCGGGACTCGGAGCATCGCCAGCCGCCGCACAGGAAGGAAGATCAGAGCCGCAGTGCTCGCAGCGGCTCCGGAACAACTAAGTGCAGGGAAAGGTACCGCTTTTCTATATACATATATATAATTCACATAGCGCTTTCTTCTAACCATCACAAACACCATCCTTTAAGAAAGCAGCTTTTTTTATTCATTAAGCGCAGTGAATTAATTTTATTTGGATACTGCTCACTGTCTTTGAAGGCACATCAACAAAGGCCGCCACCTCCTCCAGGCTATGGCCATGCTGTCAGCTAAAAACAATGGCTACCTTTTGCCACTCAGTCACTTCACGTGTACGACTCATGGTTCCATCTGAAAAAAAACCTATATCTCAACAAATATACATTGTATCAATACCACCAACATTCACAACGATCATCCAATAGTTTTAGTGTTACCACCTACATGCATGTTCACATCCCACGTCATTGAACTTATACCACTGTGATTAATATATTCAAGAACTGGAGAAAAAAAAAGAGTATGTATTAAATATGATTGTTTATTTTATCAGAAAGCTATATCTGAAACCATTCATTTATCAACCAGTTTGTACTTTTCTGCTATGCCTGTGTCATAATAACATAACTAAGTAACTTGTTATTAAACCAGTATGTGCAGGAGTATATGATCATATAACTATCCACTGTATCCTAGGAAGAAAAGAATTCAAGGGCTAATTCACAGGTTGACGCTATTCACACAGCCGATTTGTCTTTTTACACAGAGGCTATACAAAATTATGCGAATTTGTAAACAGGCGCCTACTGCCGCCTTCTCTGATCCGCTGCTGCATCTGCAGACCCAGCTTTGGATCATCTGTGTAAACAACAGGCATCTGAGTAACCCCCATCTGAGTTACTCAGGATGTTCGGTTAATTCGTGCAGCTCTGGACAGTGAAATTGCACCTAAGGATGCAGTCACTGGCTTTTTCACATCTAGATAATGCTGATAAATTGTTATGATTTTTTGAGAAAATATCTCCAGGGTTAAGTTACAAATAAAACAGGTACCTAAATAAGATCTACATTTATGGAATGCACCAGTGACAGACTGGTGCATAAAGGGCCCACCGGGATATTGGAGTGGTAACGGCCCATGCTTAGGAGTGTTACCAGCATCCAGAGGGGGTTTGGCTAGCCAACAGTGAGGCTGGGCTAGCCATTACAGAGGTCTGGTCTGGGGCATGATAATTTACCCGATTAATGCACTGTAAAAAATACTCCATATAATGTACCATATGTAAAATGCATAATTCAAGTGCATAATCTGGATCCTGATTCCTAGAGGAGGGGGTTGTCCCTCAGGCAGTGGGGCACATTGAGGGTTTCTTCTGTAACCCTGTGGGCCAGTCTGACCCTGGAATGCACAGACTGACTTCAAATAAATGAAAAGGAATAAGAATCAGAACCCTAGATTGTCTTACTCCGAGGTTTGGGGGAGACCACAGGAGCCAGAATACCAGACCACTTCTAGTATGAAGCTACGTTCCTGTAAAGTGAACCCTCAGTAGAATGTGTTTCTGATCCTTATAGTTTCACAGCTACACTCCTCCCAGTAGCCCCCACCCTTTCCACGCTGAGCAAGAGCTTCCTTTGTTCTAACAAGGCCTGTATAGATGCAAGTTAGATGTCTCCAGAGACACTACGTCATATATCTCCCTGGCTTCAAGAAAAGTATTTTTACTACCCAGGAAATGTGGCATTGGACCTCAAAGGGATATGGCTTAATAGTTATATCTTTTGGCAGGACATTGGATCCCCATCCTGCTAATAGTTTATGGCAGACAATGCTGAATAAAAGACCGACACACTCTCACAGCCTGCATGTCTGTCCAAAGCTTGAACAAGGGCCACTTTTACTGTGAAAAGCACACAATATTTCCAAGGAAGTTTTATCCTTCAAAAGACCCTTAATTAACACTTCAATACAGTTCAGCAAGGAGCTTACACAATGCAGATACAATGTTGAACCTAGCAATTCATACCACACAGACATTAATAAAAAAAAATACATTGTAGGAGCACTATAATAATTAACCTCATGGTCACGGCCGGGTTATTACTCATAGGACCATGAGCACAGTGTACCCAGGGTACACAGAATGCATAAAGTCATGACACCTGACTTTGAGGAATCACCGTAACCTATGGCAATGCCACATCATCAATACACTGATGACACTCAAATCTATCTCATCTCGTCTGACATCAGTTTTTCTGTCATCTCCTATTGAAATTTCAACATGGCTAAGAACAAACTCATTGTTTTCCCACCATCCAGGGTTATTCCACCTACCCTTCTCTCTCTGTTTACAACATCACTCTCTTCTGTTCCCTATGTCTGCAATCTCCCTATTACCCCAAAGTCTGCCCTCTCCTTCACTCCCCCCAAAAATCAAACCATCTTTCAATCTTCCCATTTCCACCACTGTAATATATCAAGCATTTGGTCCTTTCTCACCCATGATGCCACAAAAACTCTTCTCCATGCACTCATCACCTCCTGCCCAGGCTACTGTAACCTCCTCTTTTCTGGCAAACCTCACACTTGAATGTCCACACTTCAATCTATCCTCAATGCCACTGCTTATCTAATTCAACCGCCGTCACAAGCTTCCAATCCCAGAACCTAGTTCGAACTCCTCTCTCTCATATATAAAGACCTTTTATCACTCCTTCCCCTCTTAGATCTCCAACCTCATCTCTATCTATACTTCATACGACCCTCATTGCTCCTGCTCCGAGAGCAGACTCACCTCGACTTTCTACACTTCCTCTTACACCTGATTTCTTGTCCCACAGAGTCCCTTCCTCTGGAACTCAATCCATCACCAAATCAGACTATCTACCAATCAGTCCAGCTTTAAACATGCCTTAAAAACAAACCTTTGTGACTTACTGATCCACCTCCAACCCCATCTTGCCTCTTATGCAGTCCAGCCACCAACTGTTCACCACTTCCCTTGAGTATGTAAGCTCTAAGAGCCCTCTAGTCTCCCATTAGCATTGCCATCATATGCCATCAGTGCTCCATGTCTTTTGTCTTCTTGTCCTCTTCAGTGATTGATATTGTTTGCTTGTCCATTTGATGGGTTGGGTACAGGAACAAAAGCGGTTGCCTTCCCCACCATGGGAGTCACCACTGCCTGCCCCTACAGTCTGAATCGGGGAAATGTAAACTGAAAATTGTGTCCTAATGTCTTGGTTTTATTAGGGATAAAGATAATTGAGATGTAATGAAGATGTGCCCTCTGAGAACATAGGGCCTGATTCATGTTTGTAAGCAAAGCAATTTATCAACTGGGCAAAACCATGTTGTACTGCAGGTGGGGCAGGGAGATTTAAATTTGGGTCGTTTGTGACCAAAAGGAAATCTTAATTGCAGTGAAAAAAATAAAGCAGCCAGTATTGGAGACAGGAATCGAAGAATAATGCTGGTAGCATACAACAAAGGCAGAAGACTGGTCCTTATGAACTATAGCCAGCCACTGGAGACAGGTAACTTGTCCTTTCAGGATATGGCGGACAGCTGGAGACAGGTGACTAGTCTCTGCAGGCTGTAGAGCAGGCCTGGCCAACCTGTGGCTCTCCAGCTGTTGTAAAACTACAAGTCCCATCATGCTTTGCTACAGTTTTGCTATTAGGGAAGGCTAAAACTGTGGCAGGGCATGCTGGGATGTGTAGTTTCACAACATCTGGAGAGCCACAGGTTGGCCAGGCCTGCTGTAGAGGATAGCTGGAAACAGGTGGTTTGTGCTTGCAGGCTATAGCTGGAAACAGGTGCTGGAACAGAAACACAGGCAAATTGAGCCAGAAGCCAGGATAAATTTCTCTATGGAAAGAAGTTGTTCTGGCAGCGATCATGTTTCAAATCCAGGTATAAATAGGGCTCCTTTAGCGCTGATAGGCTAGGCAGGCAAATGACCAGGGAGAAATGGAATCCAGTTGGTGGAAGACAGTCCAGTGATCTGCACTAAAATGGCGGCACCCATGTACTGTAATTACAGGAGGTTCCACTTGATCGGGTGATGGAGGCCGCCACATCCCAGATGTGTGATACTTAATTAGTGCTCTACCATGAAAGGCAAACATTTTGCTTAATTTCAAAAGGTATGTATGATCTTATTGTGACATCAGGGAGAGAATCAATAAAGGAAAAAACAGACACTTGACACTGAAAGTTGGTGTTCCAATTATGATTCTGTGGAACTTGACTCCGTCCAAGTTATGCAACGGAACCCAACTTAAAGTGACTGCTCTGCAGAGGAACCTACAGTAATTGAGGCAGAGATTCTAATGGCATGTGGCACAGGTAAGAATGTGTTTATACCACATATAACCCTTATCCCCAACAATTTTCCCTTTCAATTCAAGCATCTGCAGTTTCCTGTAAGCATCTGCTTCGATATGAAGATCAACAAGTTGCAGGGGCAAATGCTCAGGCAGGCCCGGATTTCCCACAAGGCAACCTAGGCGCCCGCCTAGGGCCCCATGGGTTCCAAGGGGCCCTTGAGAGGGCCCCACAAAGAAATCCGGCATGTCCAAAAGTTCCCAAAATAGCACTGAGCAAGTACTGCAGGACATCTTGACATCACGCAGACTCGCCCATACCCCCAGAGTCCTGATGTCTGCACTGTGCATACTAGGCACTTGTAATATACATGCAGGGCTGACTCCAGGCACGTTCCAATAGAAAGGCTGCACAGGACGCCACCCTTAAAGGGGCGCCGCACGCTCGCGCCACCATATTGGAGCCCGGAGCCAGGTTCTGCAGCAGCACAGCAGCGTCCATCCTGGCCCACCTCGTAGCGCTAGCAGCAGTGTCTGTGTGTGATGGGGAGTACTGTGGGCTGGACAAAGCTAAACTACTCTGTGTGCGCTGTGTGGTGACGGCGTCTGACATCAGACGCTGGCACTGCACAGTACGCACAGAGTAGTTTAGCTTTAGTCTGCGGCCCGCCCACAGCACTCCCCCTTGTTGGAACAGCCACTGATAGGGCTCAGGAGGTGGGCCACGGGACGGACGCTGCTGCAGGTTCAGTGCTGTTGTCCCTTCCTGTACATGGTGTGATGTTAGTGTATTAGAATGCTTAATATTTGTAGACACTCCCTTACTAATCTGTGTAAGCCTGAATCTTCAGTGATGGTCCCTGGGACCAGGGGGATGCTGGGAAGTGGGTGGTCCAGTGTGCAGTGTGCCTTGAGTTGGTGATGGAATAAAAAGCACAGCAGTGAACTCACATGTCTGTGTGTCCTGATGACTGGATTTACAAACATATGAACAGAACATGGTGTCAGAAGAAGTTTAACTTGGACTGCTAGTGCTCTCAGAGTGTGAAAGAATCCTGCAGAAGTCTGTAAGGCTGTGATACTCGGTGTCTGCAAAGCCTGCTGTGTGCTCCTCTCTTTAAACAGTGAGTAACCATGGATAAACTGGCTCCTCCAATCGGCATGCTGATGTCTGGTAACTTGTCTGAAAACTGGAAAAGATTTAAGCAAAGGTTTAATATATATCTTGCTGCATGTGGAGCTGATACAGAGGCTGACAAAACGAAGGCATCCATTTTCCTCCATGTGATAGGAGAGGATGTGCTGGACATTTATAATAGTTTTCAGTTTGATGAGGGGCAGAATATGGTGCTATCTTCTATAATGCAAAAGTTTGAAGATTACTTTGTGCCAAGGAAAAATGTGACATATGAAAGATATGTTTTTCACATGTGATCAGAAGTCTGTAGATGGATTTGATCAGTATGTTACAGAGCTGCAATCACTCAGTAAAACCTGTGAGTTTGGTGATTTAAAGGATTCACTGATTAGAGATCGTATTGTCTGTGGAATACCTGATAATGGACTCAGAGATAGACTGCTGAGAGAGCAAGACCTAACACTAGATAAGGCAGTGACTTTGTGCAGATCTGCAGAAATAACTAGATTTCAAGCCAAAAAGTTACACAAGGAAGTTGATGCTGCTGTCCATGTAGTGCAGAACACAGAGCCAAGCAAACCTCCATTCTCAAGAATGAAGCAGTCTAAGCCACAGTCTAATAAGGAAATGTGTAGTAGATGTGGAAATGCTCACAATCCTAAAATGTGCCCGGCTTATGGTAAAACCTGCATGAAATGTGGTAGACTTAATCACTTTGCCAAATGCTGTAAAATGAAAAGTAAAACAACCAATGTGCATGCTGTTAAACAAACAGAGGAATTCTTTGTGGATTGCATTGAACTTTGCAGTGCAGATAAGAAAGAATGGATTGTCCCTTTAACTGTGAACGAGATTGTCATTCCCTTTAAGCTTGATACTGGCGCGCAGGTGAATTTAATATTGTTTCAAGACTATAAGACTTTTAGAGTAAAACCTAAAATTCATCCAGCCAAAGTGAAAGTTACAGGGTACACTGGGGAGGAAATTCCTGTGAAAGGTACATGCTTAGTGACACTGAAATATAAGGGACAACAGTTTAAAACATCTCTACTGATTGTGGATACAAATGTGCAACCGATTCTAGGATTAAGTTCCTGTGAGAAACTAAGCTTGCTAAAGAAAGTTTTTATGGTGACATCACAAGTAGAAGATGACTGCAAATCGATGTTTACAGAATACAGAGACTTGTTTGAAGGTCTAGGTTGTTTGCCTGGTGAGCATAAAATAAATATAGACACACAAGTTTCTTCAGTGATACACCCCTGTAGAAAAGTGCCGTTTATGCTGAGAGAAAAACTGAAACAAGAGTTAAATCGCATGGAAGCCTTGGGTGTGATACAGAAAGTTGATGAGCCTACTGAATGGGTAAGCTCCTTAGTAATTGTTGAAAAGAAAAATGGACAACTCAGAATATGTCTAGACCCCAGAGATTTAAACAAAGCTATTAAACGAGAACATTTCAAACTACCAACCAGAGATGAAATCATGTCGCAATTTGCAGGAGCAAAATGGTTCAATAAATTGGACGCATCTTCAGGATTCTGGCAAATGAAGCTAGATGAGGCCAGCTCAAAGCTTTGTACATTTAATACACCAGAAGGTCGATACAGATTTCTTTGACTACCATATGGAATATTGTCTGCTCCAGAATATATCACAAAAAGATACACATGATTTTTGAACATATTCCAGGTGTTGAAACAATGATGGATCACATTATTGTCTGGGGATCTACAAAGGAAGAACATGATTCTAGATTGAGACAAGTAATGGAACTTGTCAAGAATGTGAATCTAAAGCTAAACAAGGACAAATGTGAATTTGGCGTGAATACACTTACCTTTATGGGAGACGTGGTCTCGGATCAAGGTGTAAAACCAGACCCAAGGAAAATATCAGCCATAGTGAACATGGAACGTCTTAACAACAAAGACGACGTCAGAAGATTCCTAGGAATGATTACTTACTTAGGAAAGTTTATTTCTCAACTCTCTGAATGAACAGCCTCTCTTAGATGGTTATTGGACAAAGATAACGAGTTGATGTGGTCACATGAACAAGAAGAAAGTTGGCAAAACTTCAAACAGATCATTACAGAGCAACCAGTGCTAAAATTCTTTGATCCTGCGAAAAGAATAAGAATTTCAGCAGATGCTTTGCAATTTGGCCTAGGATCAGTGCTGTTACAAGACCATGAGGATACATGGCAACCAGTAATCTATGCATCAAGAGCACTGACAAGTGCTGAAACAAGGTATGCTCAGATAGAAAAAGAACTTCTAGCGATCACATATGCATGTGAGCGATTTCACCAGTTTGTGTATGGTCAAACATTTACAGTGGAAACTGACCACAAGCCATTGGTAGCTATCATGACTAAATCATTACATGACTGTCCCATGAGAATTCAACAAATGCTTATCAGACTACAGAAATATGATGTACACTTGCTGTACTGTCTCAGCAAATACATGTACATTGCTGATACACTTTCTCGTGCTGTGGACAAAAGTGAAGGTTCCAAAAGTCTGATGGATGAAGAGATAGAAGCCTATGTTAATTTCATCGTAGCGTCTCTACCAGTGTCTCTTGCAAGACAAGAACAGATTATGAAAGAAACTGAGACAGATGACACAATGAAAGTGTTGAAAGATATCATTCTGAAAGGTTGGCCAGCAGAAAAACATGCGTGCCCGCTGTCTATCCATGATTCTTGGATGTACCGCAGTGACCTTACAGTTGTCGATGGTATTATTTACAAAGGCAATAGGTTTGTCATACCTGCACGACTAAGAAAAACTATGCTGTGCAAGATACATGAAGGCCACTTAGGAGAAGAAAAATGTAAGCGGTGTTGGAGGTAGACCTCCTTTAGCCTCAGCCTTCTCTGAGAGGACTCCAACAACAGCCTGTCTTTTGTATTCAGAACCACCTGTGGACAGAATTTTAAGTGCCGTGCAGCAAGCTGGAGAAATCAAATGATCACACACAGAGCCTGGTGTAGTCAATAAGAGTTCTGCTTTATTGTTTCTTACATACACATATTTATACTTGTTCTAAAAGGCTAAGTGGAGTTTACAGTTTAACCTCAGGGTTGTGTCCTCTTCCTGATAACGGTCTTGTTCCTCTTTTTTGCTCTATCTCTCCGAAATGACTTACCCACAAGTTCCTCTTTTTTGCTCTATCTCTCAGAAATGGATTACCCACAAGTTCCTCTTTTTGCCAACTGAACATTTCATCCTTCTGTACTTTTCCTTCTCCCCAGCATATTTAAGCATATCATATATTAATGCTAAAGTAACCTTATAATCTATTGAATATAACAAAATGGAGTAACATTGGCTTTATTGCAGAATCACACTAATGCTTGCCCATCTACCTTCCTCAGCGGAGAGCGCGTGAAGTTATGTATTGGCCAAGAATGAACCAAGACATAGCACAGACTACAGCTACATGTGAATTATGTCTTACGTATAGATCGAAACAACAAGTTGAGCCACTGAGTCCTCACGCAGTGCCAGAGAGACCGTACCAGAAAGTTGGCGCAGATTTGTTTGATTGTAATGGGAAAACGTACATTGTCTTGACTGATTATTACTCTAACTACCCTGAGGTGAAGACACTACATACAACTACTAGTAAATCCGTAATCAATTGCATGAAGTCAATCTTTGCAGGGCATGGTGTTCCTATGGAAGTGTTCACTGACAATGGTCCTCAGTTTTCCAGTGCTGAATTTAGACAATTTGCTGATGAGTGGGAATTTGTCCATACTACGTCAAGTCCCCACTATCCACGCTCAAATGGGTTGGTGGAAAGTTCAGTAAAAACTGTAAAGAGTCTCATGAAAAAAGCTCAAGAAGGTAAAGAAGATTTCTACAAAAGTCTTTTAATCTACCGCAGTACACCTTTACAGAATGGACTTTCTCCTGCACAAATGCTGATGGGAAGGAGGATTAGAGCAAATCTCCCGGTACATGATGAACTGCTTAATACACATAACTCAGCGTTGGTCAGACTGAGTAAAGAACGTCAACAGGCAAAACAGAAAGTGTTCCATGACAGGCGAGCAAAAAGCTTATCTGATCTAAAATCGGGTGACCAAGTCCGTCTCAGAGATCACGAGAAAGGTATTTGGGTGCAGAAAGGTATTGTGCAAGCACAAGTAGCACCAAGATCTTATACTATACGTACAGAGCATGGAACGGAAGTAAGAAGAAATCGGGTGGATTTAAGATCTCAACCTAACCATAATGAAGACAACATGACTGAAGAATACCCTTCATCTGACATGTATGATGATCCTCATAATGGTGAACAAACCACGATTCTAGAAAGGTCCAACATGGTAGATGAAACACAGACTGTGTATGAAAGACCCAAAAGGGAAATACGCAGACCTGAGAGACTTATTGAAACGTGTTAGATGATGTTCTTAATATGATGTTGTTAATTGTTGCATTGAAGCGTACAGGGCTTATCTTTAAAGAAAAGAGGATGTGATGTTAGTGTATTAGAATGCTTAATATTTGTAGACACTCCCTTACTAATCTGTGTAAGCCTGAATCTTCAGTGATGGTCCCTGGGACCAGGGGGATGCTGGGAAGTGGGTGGTCCAGTGTGCAGTGTGCCTGGAGTTGGTGATGGAATAAAAAGCACAGCAGTGAACTCTGTCAAAGTCAAAAAATATTGCAGTACACACATCACGTACAAACTACACACAGATGGCCTGCCTGCGTGCACTTGTTCTGTCGTGCGTGCGCATATCTGCAAGTTGCGTATGGTCGCTCCCGCGGTCCTGCGCATTAGCGCGTGGTATGAGTATTTACGGTAGAGTTTGTGAACGCATGGAAGGCTATCAAAACACATTACATATTTAATCCAAATAGTGCACAATGTATACATAGTCTCCTTGCACCACATCAGAAATTAACAGCAGTTTAAATGGTAACAGAACAAAGGGATTCACCTTTACAGGATAGGAGGGGACAGAACAAGGTTACAAGGTGGTGTTTGGTATCCAGCTGTAGGATATTTTAAGGGAAACATTCTGGTGTTGGTTTGAGGAAGATCGTATGTTCCTGCGGATAGTTATGTGCAGGAGCAGAATATAGATATAAACTGTATTTACTGTACATTATGTATGCAGCGGGAATCCAGAGGAGACCACCCACAAGAGCAGTGAAAATAGACATCGCCCACCTATTCAAACAGACCTATGACCTCTCCTGTACTGTAAATGACCATCCCTGTGTCCAATGGACAAAGAGATTACAGTATCCATTGTGTTATGTTTTGGATGAAGTGAATAAAGAGAGCCTGCAGCAGGCCTGGTCAGACACAAGGCTCACAACGTTATCTATCAGATGACCGAGGACCGGACCGGGTTGCGCAAGCGAATCCACTTACGTATGTAACATTGACTGTAGCCATTTACTCTGTTATATTGTATTGTATTGTTTGTATTGTAACCCCCTTTCAGCAATAATACGCTGTGGTGTCGGAACCCAGTGGTTTAACTACAGACTGGTGTCGTGTATTTCTTTCCCTGCTAAGGTTTAAAGTGTAATAGCATCACACTGCATTGCTGCATAAGTTTTAAAGTGTAATAGCAGAACACTGCATTGCTGCATAAGGTTTAAAGTGTAATAGCATCACACTGCATTGCTGCATAAGGTTTAAAGTGTATTCATTGGGTGTGTACGCGCTGTGTGTACTTTGTACCGTCAGTGCAGCGTTTGTACGCAAAGTCCGTACACGATACGGGACTCTGTACGCTAACAGCGTAAAAAGTACGTAAAGTGTGTTTAAGGTATAGCTTTCATTCCTGTATATAAATCAGCATTGTCAACTCACATGTCTCTGTGTCCTGATGACTGGATTTACAAACATATGAACAAAACACATGGTACGCCACTGGAGACCGCGAGACCACTTGATCATGGAGACCGTGGAGACCGCCTCCGCTCTGTGGTGATGTCAGACCTCGGCGGGGGAGATGACCCCTTGGTGCTACAGAAGCTGGAAGATGGCGGCGATGCCCAGCTTCCCTGGAGGCTGCTGTGGAGAAGAGCACCCTGGAGCAGATCACGAAATTCCTGTCTGACCTGCAGCCCAGGTGCACACAGAAAGGTGAGGGCCCCTATCCTTTGCTGGCTGTCACTCGTGTCAATGGCTGGGTGTGGCACCTACTGCTGGTTTGCTGTGGCTCCTGTCCAGGCACCGCTCATTTTCACATACAGTAGTGCCCCTGTCCAAGCACCAGGCTATTTGGCTATAGTAAAAGAGAAGATCCAGTTGGCAGTTTCACTTGACACTTGAAACACAAAGATAAATTAAAAAATATTTAATAGAAAAATAATTAAACTTACATATATATATAATCTCCCAGCTCCCTGCTGTCACTCTCCCTTTCCCTGCTGTCACTCTCCCTGTCGCTGCTGTCACTTCCCTGTCTCTATGTCCCTGCTGTCACTCTCCCTGTCCCTATGTCCCTGCTGTCACTCTCCCTGTCCCTATGTCCCTGCTGTCACTCTCCCTGTTCCTATGTCCCTGCTGTCACTCTCCCTGTCCCTGAATTTTTTCTCATTCAGTGTGGCATAATGTGAATTTTGTCTCATTCAGTGTGAATTTCGGCTTATACTGTGTGGCTCAATGTGAATTTCGGCTCAGATTGTGGCATATGTAAATTTCGGCTCATACCGTGTGGTATAATGTGAATTTCGGCTCATACTGTGTGGCATATGTGAATTTCAGCTCATATTGTGCGATATGATGTGAATTTTGGCTCATACCGTGTGGCATATGTTAATTTCGGCTCATACTATGTCGCGTAATGTGATTTTTGGCTCATTCCATGTGGCATAATGTGAAAGTTCCACCAGTACTAGATAGTATAAGGGGTCTTACTATTGTGGTGAATAATGTGTATAAGGGACATGCCCCCTTTTGAGTGGCCATGCCCCCTTTTCCTGAGCGCGCACGTGCGCGCCTTTACATCTCCATACTCCCACCTCAAAATGTCCACTTCTACCACTGTGTGTGTGTGTGTGTTTGTATGTATATATATATATATATATATATATATAAAATATATATATTTATAGTTTGATATCGTAATGTAAAATTGTGGGGCCACGCCCACTTTCCCAAGAACGCATGTGCCGGGGGGGGGGGGGGGGGGGCTTCAAAGGTTCTCTCTCAGGGTGCTGGTAGGCCTGGAGCCGGCCCTGTATACATGTATTATAAGGCAGTCCTGTCCACTTCCCACCTACCATAAAAAATAACTCTTATAGTGTACTTGAAAAAATAAAAAGGTGTGTGTGTGTGGGGGGGAAGTGGGGAAGGGGGGGGGGAGCTGTCTACCTGTATGCTTATATCGACATCTATCAATTGCAGGGTTATTTACTTGTGTAGTCAGTGTCTAGCTTGTCATCCATACACCTAGATCCTGTCCAGTCTAAGAAATACAAGGTCCTGAACCAATAATCCTGAGAATGCAGCCTAGTATCCACTTAAATGGACTAGTGACCATTTTGTAAAGTGATGTTCTTTGATAGGATGAGAAACAGTTGGAGACGCAAAATGGATTCATCCACTGTATGTGGGCGGTCAGTTTACTTTAAATGTGACACAGGTTTCAAGTTTGCTTCCAAAAGACCTGGGGCCTGATTCAGATTTGTACGCAATGCCGATGTTCATGCAGCTGAAAGAATATTGGTAGACTGCGCACACACCGCAATTGCACTACACATGCACTAAGGCACTTTTGTGATGCATTCAGGAATGAAAATATAATGCTATGGATTGATTGTTTGAAGGAAGGGAGCCTAAAGCGGTATCTTGCCTAGAGCCCCGTGAGGTCTAAATCCGGCTCTGTGCTCAGGGCTGCAGGCGTAGATCTCAGGACCAGCTGCTTCTCCCATGGGCAGTTTTACATGGCTTGCTCACGAGTTAGTAGCCCCAATCATCTTTTTGTGTTAATACCTGAAGGAAAAACTGCAAATAGTGCTTACAAACAAATGTACAATGTTAAATATACATCACAATATTAGATGGCACTACTGGCTTTGTAAAATTAGTTCCGCTGAGCAATAACAGACATTCATGCGAGCGAAGCCGCAAGCAAACCCTAGTGTACCATTAAGGTACTGTTTTATACTGTTTTTCTCTAAAAGAGAGCTGAATGCCGAAGGTGTTTTCTTTATAACCTTCGTCTGAGAAAATGTCTTGCACATTTTACAGATATATGCAAGTCTGTGATACTGTTCTTTAACCCCCTGACTTGAATGCAAATTAGCTGTAATTGCTCTTGCATTGCGTACACAGAAATAAATGATAATATTCGCCCATATGCTCGGTTTAATAGCTGTTAACTTCATCAGTGGATCATGCACCAACATTATCCATGGTGCAAGAGATCCATCTGAAAACAGGCGTATCTTTGGGTTTGCCAATACTGCATAGCCTGCAATTCCATTAAGATGCCGTCACAACTTGACTTACGTGTAAAGGACACAGGTGTGGATGAAACTGAACTGCACACCGCTCTATAAATCCCTCATAGATGGTTGCACATGACCAGCGGCACAGAGAGGGGGAAGGGTCCAGCTACTGATTGTCCGGGCATGTTGGAGGGGACTGGGTCAGCTGTAGAGGGGACAAATGACCCCCTTTTTAGTGTGCGATGCTGCGCTTAGTATTTTTTCGATTTTCTTTGCAGGAGGTGTGCCCACATCTCCCAGATTTGCCCAGTACCTGGGCCCTGTTCAGCTCTCAGGGGAGCAGCACCCGGCAGTGGAACATACGCAGCCATAAAACACGCAAGATCTGCCAGCAAAATTGGTTTGTATTGATCTCTGCATTCACCCCAAAGTATTCAATCATCAAGTTAATTGCCTCCTTGTATTGTTCTGGAGGATGCACTTGGCTAAACTTCTTCTTAGGGATACTGTCTGTCCGCATATGATGCTTCTTTGTAATCATTATGTACAACCTTATTACAGACTCCACAAACATTATAAGGATTCTTGTAAGCTTTCTTTCTACAGGGTCATTGAGAGTGCTGTGGAGATAGAAAAATAAAAACCCATCTATACTATTATATTCCTAATAAGCTATAGGAAGGACCAACTCCTTAATAAAGATTGTAGGTAATATTCAGCTGGCTCCGTTGATATCTGCCACATAGGTCACGTTCAGTCCTGCCACACTGGAGCACAAGCTTTTCAAACATTAAAAACGGATACCTGCATTTTGCATCTACTACCTATAGAGCCATCGCTGTAGAAGCCATTGCTTGTTCAGATGAACCATCCACCTTGGAGACGACAACAGGACACTATAGATTAACTTTGTTCTGTTAAGTTCTCTAATCTTCCAACTGTCTATGCAATGCTGAAGTAGAAAAAACCAAGTAAGGGGGAGGAGTCAGACTATATACCACCTGGGGGTATTATTTATTTCCTGTCTCCACTCAGGCAAGTGTCAAGACTGCCATGGAGTCCTGAGGAAGAAATATGTGGTCTCTTAAAGCAGATTTCCCTCTTACTATCCATAATGGATATAATGAACCACCATCCTCTAATGGAATTGTTTGAGTAGACAGACCGGCCACATCTGCATCAATTTTAGGCACTGAACTCCACTTAGGAGCTGTCTCATCCAAAAAAGGATACGTATGGTTAAGTCCTTCAATATTAAATAGCTTTTTATCCATATGATTTCATTCTTTATTAATGAGATCTTTAACCACTTGATGTATTATAAATATTCTAATTTTCCTCATGTGAGTCTTTTAAAGCTAATCTTGAAAAACATCTGAAGTTGGGGTATCATCTATGACCATGTTTTTGTTAATTTATTTCAATAACATATTAAAATACTTTTGATATTCTCCAAATTCGCTAACCCATATTTTGATGAGTCATGGTCCGCAAGATACTAGATCTGTTGAAAGTGGAGAATGCTACTGCGCAGACACCGAGGGGGTAATTCCAAGTTGATCGCAGCAGGATTTTTGTTAGCAATTGGGCAAAACCATGTGCACTGCAGGGGAAGCAGATATAACATGTGCAGTGTAAAAATAAAGCAGCCAGTATTTACCCTGCACAGAAATAAAATAACCCACCCAAATCTAACTCTTTCTGCACATGTTATATCTGCCTCCCCTGCAGTGCACATGGTTTTGCCCAATTGCTATCAAAAATCCTGCTGCGATCAACTTGGAATTACCCCCCATGTTGCTACTCCTTCAGGGAAGCTTCATACCCAGAACAAGGATGGCAACCTAGGCTACTATTGAGTGTATGTGGAGCCATCATGAGACTATGTTAGAGTGCCACAGTGGAAGACAGGAGACAGTAGCTGTATGACACCACGCTCCGTTCAAATTTAACTACATCTACGGAGTGTGTGTATAACAGCCTTTTTTAAAACTGAATAAATAATAATAATAATAATAATAATATATACAGATCAGACAGATATAGTGCTCTGTGGGGGTAATTCTGAGTTGATCGCAGCAGGAATTTTGTTAGCAGTTGGGCAAAACCATGTGCACTGCAGGTGAGGCAGATATAACGTGCAGAGAGAGTTAGATTTGGGTGGGGTGTGTTCAATCTGTAATCTAAATTGCAGTGTAAAAATAAAGCAGCCAGTATTTACCCTGCACAGAAACAAAATAACCCACCCAAATCTAACTCTCTCTGCACATGTTAAATCTGCCTCCCCTGCAGTGCACATGGTTTTGCCCAACTGCTAACAAAATTCCTGCTCCGATCAACTCAGAATTACCCCCTATGAGTAGATGAGGATCTCATATAGGTACTCTTTAAAATAATAAATTGCAATTTTCTCACTCAGTGTCAGTATTCTCACAAAGTGAGAGAGTTCTACAAGGTTTTGTAAAAGAATATATAAAACGTACTTGAAAACTGGAAGTTATAGTCCTCCTTAAAATGAAAAGTTGCTGTCTGTATTCCTTTTATGCCAGATACCTCCTGTAGCAATTTTCACATAAACAAGTTTGTTTAAATATAAACCTCTTTGCCTTTAAATCGTGATCCTCCCAGAAACACATTCAGGACAATTAGCCTCAATATGCGCATTGGTGTTAAGATGGTATCCCAGGCAAAGCACAAATGGTCGGTAACCTCAGCTTTTGTCACACACTCTGGTAGCATCTCCTAACACTCCTCCACCAACATGTTTGGCCCCGTCATGGCTTTTGTCAAGGTGGGGGCTGAAACATGTTGGTGAGGCTTAGTATCTCACATCTAATTGTCCTGAGTGTTTTTCTGGGAGGATCACTATTTAAAGGCAAAGAATTTAATATATATAAACAAACCGGTTGATGTGAATATTGCTACAGGAGGTCTCTGCATAATAGGAATACAGACAGCAACTTTTCACCTTCAGAAGGACTATAAAAAACAGTACATTTTATATATTCTTATACAGAACCTTGTTGAACTCTCTCACTTTGTGAGAATACTGACATTTATTATTTTAAAGAGTGCCTGTATGAGATTCTCATCTACTCATAGTTGCATACGATGTTTGAGGGGTGTGGTGGAACCCCTAGAGCAGAGGTTCTCAAACTCGGTCCTCAGGACCCCACACAGTGCATGTTTTGCAGGTAACCCAGCAGGTGCACAGGCGTATTAATTACTCACTGACACATTTTTAAAAGGTCCACAGGTGGAGCTAATTATGTCACTTGTGATTCTGTGAGGAGACCTGCAAAACATGCACTGTGTGTGCCCCCGAGGACCGAGTTTGAGAACCTCTGCCCTAGAGGGTCTTGTGCTGGTTGTTTCTTTCTGTGCACCAAATGGATTTCAGTTTTTCCTGCTGATATAGTAATCTGTCCCAGCAAGTTAACACCTCATAGCAATATAAACCATCTGTAGCTTCTCTTAAATGATGTAGTGATTCCTGTTCTGTGAATAGGAATAATGGAAAGCAGAGTTAGAACTATAGAGGGTCCATATCAACTAAATAGATTGTAATGTCTTACCTGGTTAAATGGAAGTTGTGAACTTGATCGTTGGAGACAAGAGGATCAGGTATAAGAGACAAATTATGGATAGTCCCCAGGAAAGTGCACAGCGTGGGTAAAACATCTTTGGATGAGGAAATGCTGCTTCAAAGCACCACATCTTTGCTGTCCAATTTAAAATAATAGTTCAAAGTTCAAAACTGCCTTGAAAATACAGAACCATTCCTTCCAATGAAACCATAGAACAGACATGAAGAACTAAACGTTTAAAGTATGAATGATTGGATTATCAAGAGATCCCCATTAGTAAGGCCTCTCATCTCTACTCCACATGTTAAGTTATGGCATATGAAGAGGCTTCCACCTGAATGTGTGGTGTTCCCATATCATATACTGCTCAGGCAAGATGGCCAGTGCGTATTCTCTCCTTTCAGTATCTTATAAAACATGTGTAAAGGAGATATGAAGCTGTTTTGCACTTGAATATAGTTTATTGCAAATAGATAATATAATATTACACTGAATAATTATTTATACACTGCTTAAAACCACAAAAACATTTGTGTCAAAAGTTTCAAAAACAGTCCTGATGACAGGAGCTCACAGTGAAGTTATTACATACATTTCCATGTCAGGACTAGTCAGACTGCACACAGAACCACAACCCCATTCAATATATTTTTGGACATTTTTGACCAGACACACGGGCCTATTTACTAAACCTTGGATGGAGAGAAAGTGGACAGAGATTTTGGGGTCTATTTACTAAACCTTGGATGGAGAGAAAGTGGACAGAGATTTTGGGGTCTATTTACTAAGCCTTGGATGGAGATAAAAGTGGACGGAGATGAAGTACCAGACAACCAGCTCCTAACTGACATTTTTCAAACCCAGCCTGTGACATGGCAGTTAGGAGCTGATTGGATGGTATTTTATCTCCATCTGCTTTTTCTCCATCCAAGGCATAGTAAATAGACCCCAAAGTACCAGCCAACCAGCTCCTGTCAGTTTTCAAACCTAGGCTGTGACATGGCAGTTAGGAGCCGATTGGCTGGGACTTTATCTCCGTCCACTTTATCTTCGTCCAAGGTTTAGTAAATATATCCCACAATTACACCAATACATCCAACAGGTCTAAAAGTCAGTGCTGCGTTCTCAGGGACATTTACCAAGGTCGCTGCATAGGTGCGGCTCACATCGAGCAGCATATGAACACATTTACTCATTAAATACATTTATGGAGTAGATACATTTATTTGGCATAATTTCTAATTACTGCACTGCAGCATGGAACTTGTGCAGAAGTATTACATATATCCATGCTGGAGACAATTATCCGATTATGAAATGGAATACATGTGTTAGGAGAATAATAGCAATTGGGTTTTTGAAGCTCCTAACTAATTTATTTGGAATAAATTATTCTGCGGTTGCAGGAAATGCGCTTCTTGTTTTGTTGTCTATCAAAAGCTTGGTGATTAAGTGAGATGTTTAATCAGAATCTATTCTCTTCCAGCAGTCGTAGTAATTATCTCCATCTCTCCCAAATATTCACACAAAACAACTTTAATTCAGTGGCCTCTATTCCCAGGGAACATTTGGTATCTCATGCAATGGCCTAATAATTACGCTTTGATTAGTGAGCAGGAACATTATAGTGACAAATCGCCAGCTTCCATTCTCCCTGCTTGGTCACCTATTTTATCATCCTATTTGACCTACCTGCCCTCTAAGTTTCCCTATAAGTTTCTACAGCCACTTAAATCCCCAACTTACTGTACATTACTTCATTTTTTGCTTACCCCCAGAACGGATGTAGTACGGTATGCCGGCGGTCGGGCTCCCGGCGACCAGCATACCGGCGCCGGGAGCCCGACCGCCGGCTTACCGACAGTGTGGCGAGCGCAAATGAGCCCCTTGCGGGCTCGCTGTGCT